>NW_015505746.1:588881-612705 GCF_001515645.1 Sinocyclocheilus grahami
ATTTGTTTAAATGATATAAATGCGTATTTGCTGAATGCTGACGGCAAACAAGAAAGTATTATAATATTTGCCTTTCTATTACTAATAATATAAAAGCAATCGTTATAATACTTTTTTGCATACATTTTAATTCCTTTGTTTAACAGTTCTATCAGATTATTAGACAGACTTCTATCCGTATTAGACAGAACTGTTAACGACAACAGTGAACAAGAGAGAGAATGTGTGCAGGCACTGACCATCTCAGCGCCGTCAAAATAAAAGCCTCGAACGCATCGGCCAAAAAGGAAAACTTATCGGCCGATGCTGATATTTGAAAAATGCCAAATATCAGCCGATATATCGGTCGACCACTACTTGTTACTGAAGTAATTTTTCCAAACAATACTAAATATACTATAAATCAGTGTTATTTTATTATTTATATATGATTATAGCATTTATTAATATTTCGTATTACCTATTATTTTATATTTTCAGTCTTCATTTTAATTTTAGTTTAGGTTTTAGTAATTTTGTTATGGGTTTTGTAATTTTATCAACTTTTTGGTCAAATATAAATATTAGTGATGAAATGAGAAAGAAGAGAGAGAGAGAGAGAGAGAGAGAGAGAGAGAGAGAGAGAGAGAGAGAGAGAGAGAGAGAGACATTCTCTCTGGCTCTGTCACAGCAGTGTTGCTGACTGTCAGTGTCTGTTGTTTGGCAGCAGTGTGTGGGATTCCCCACATCATCTCACAGATCAATATTTCAAACATGCTCCAATTACACCAACTCAATTATATCCGTCTCAACCCTACTGAACCATATGGTTCATTTAACCAAATGGATAAACCAACCATTGAGCTTCCAGCAGGGAAATAATTTGATACCAGTAACCAGACAGACAAAGAGCTCAATACAACATTTAGTGCCAATCTAAACAACAGTATACAGAGCCAGAAATCCATACCAACTCTACAATAGACATATTAATGCCGCAGAAGAGAAAATTATTAATCTCACAAAGCATGCCAAGAACATGTCTTAATCAAATCAAAAGAATAAACAACATAATTAAAATCAAAAGAAAGAAATTAGAAATTGTGTAGCTTACAGGAAAAAAATCAAGCCAAATAAGATTTTTACAAACTTAACTTTCCAATCATCACATTTCTCCCTCCAATTTTCATTATGAAAAAAAATGCTATAACTAAAAAAGAAATTACTGAAAATGTCATATTTCCATAATGAGAATCACCACTGAGAATGATGGGAATTACTGGATGAAAATTACAATGCAATGTAAAATAAATAAATAAATAGTCTTACAATTGGGCTTTATTTTCTTTATAAAACAAAAAATATAATATTTTAATATAATAACTTGTTTTTTATTTGATTTAGAGTGATGTATATACATAATATCTAATCTAATAACTGATTTTAAAAAACACCCACTGAAATTGTCTGACAAAGGCAGAAACTGAAATGCTTTTGAGCTTCCAGCATCTCAGGGTACACAGTAAGTGAAAGTCCGGTGGCTGTACGCTCACAGCTAGCACAGCCCAACAGAGACTGCACTGGAGAGCACTTGTTAGATTCATGGTAAACACACAAAGGACATAATTCTTTACTAGCTACTACACTCCAAAACATCAGATGGCTGCTGTCTCTTTTAGTGTCGAGATCAGCATGACATGTTTTCCTGGCATTGTCAGCATAAGAACGGTGTTTTAAGAGTTGTAGGACAGAAGAGAACAGATTTTGGAAGTAGTCATAGAAGCATGTTTTATGACTCTGAATACCTGAGTCTTGCCCATATGACCATTCGAACAAAGAGTGAACAAGGGCTCCAGTTTCCCACAGTGGTAAATTAAATTTGTACGATTGTTATGTTGGTTGGTGGTGGGGAGATTTAAATGCAAAAGCTGTGAGGTTTGGACTTGACATCCAAAGAATAGGAAAAAATGAAGATATTTCCAAAACTCAGAGAGACCTCTGGAACTATTGAAAGCAGTCATATCGTTTGTGAGAATTCCCAAAAACGATCTCTATTCTGGCCAGAATTCTCAGAAACACTGAGAGCCAGAAGTGCTCTGAAAGTCTCTGCACCCCGCTCTATTTATAGCAACTTGATTAGGGGAAAAAAACACAAAAAAAAGGCACAACAACACTACTCTCATGTCTTGAATGCCAAAAAGACCAGACAATTCCTGAGGGGTGATTCAAGCGCTGGCCTTTCACAGCCTGGCGCTAGAGTCATATGCTTTTATCTACTCAAGTCTAAAACTATCCGTTACAACACACCCTTTTACAACTAATTTGAGAAAACTAGTATGACACATCTACTAACAAATAAACTCATCCTAAAACACATCCTTGCTTTCTCAAAACAGCTCAGCTCCAAAACCTAGAGAGCTGCCTAGGTAGACAGCATATACATTTTTGACAGTGTGAACAGCACAAACCACATGGAATCTGATCTTTTCGATTCTGATTTGGGCCACTTTCATATGTGATCCTAAATTAGCAACGCTATGCAACATCAGTCTGAACGGTCATATTGGAATTGATTTTTACATCACACTAGATCGGCATTCGTCATAATTCTGTGATGATGGGAGTCACTGCAAAGATTTTACATTAGTTCTTTGATTACTCTGTGGATATGAAAGACAGCTGTGGAGGCAGTCAGTGAGGTGTTGTTTTACGGTGTATTATAGTGACAGCTCTATACAAGCTAAATTTAAGGGGTTGTACTGTAAATATAAGGGATGCACGATATTGGAGTTTTGCCGATATTTGATATGCCGATAATTTTCAAATCATTTTGGCTGATGGCCGATGCTGATACCGATATATAATTATTTTTAATTTTGGCTAGTTTTTAACAAGAACTTATTTGTTAGAATTAAATAAACAATAATACATTTCTTTCATAATTAAAGTACATTGAAAATTTGAAAATAACTATAAATAAACTATATATTAAATCACTGCATTTTTCTTTCAGAAAGATGCATTGGTAACCTTAACATTTTATTTTATGATTTAACATTTGTAAATGGTCTAAAGCAAAAGAGTTGTAAAAATTCAGAAAATCTTTTAGAGCTCATAATTTGTTTAAAAAATAGAACATATTACACATTAATGAATAGATCACTATATACAGTATATATATAAAATTATTTAATTTAAGTGTCATGTTTGTGATTTTTTTTTGTTCATGTAAGCTATAGTTTCTGACCTTTAAATCAAAACATACTCATGATTTTATGGCATCAATTACTGCTTTATTTAATCAGAAACACAGTCTAAATATTATTTGTGTATTTTGCTTTCATTTTATTAGAAGTAAGCCAACCGTGCCCCCTACAGAATAAAAACTCCTTACTGAGCGGGCAATAGGACCCGGGGGAGGCTGCCGCTGCACGTGCTATTACTGTTTAGTCTATAGCACACCTATTCTGTACGTGCATTCTCAGTTTAAATGCAGTGATCCAGAATGAGCCACGATTCTGACGTGATCTAATCGCTAGCACACCCTGAGCACATGGGAGTTAATGTATTCCTCTTATCAGCAAGACATATCGGCATATTTTTTTCATATCGGGCCGATGCCGAAATATGAGAGAGGAAAGAAGAAAAAAGAGAGAGAGAGAGAGAGAGAGAGAGAGAGAGAGAGACATTCTCTCTGGCTCTGTCACAGCAGTGTTGCTGACTGTCAGTGTCTGTTGTTTGGCAGCAGTGTGTGGGATTCCCCACATCATCTCACAGATCAATATTTCAAACATGCTCCAATTACACCAACTCAATTATATCCGTCTCAACCCTACTGAACCATATGGTTCATTTAACCAAATGGATAAACCAACCATTGAGCTTCCAGCAGGGAAATAATTTGATACCAGTAACCAGACAGACAAAGAGCTCAATACAACATTTAGTGCCAATCTAAACAACAGTATACAGAGCCAGAAATCCATACCAACTCTACAATAGACATATTAATGCCGCAGAAGAGAAAATTATTAATCTCACAAAGCATGCCAAGAACATGTCTTAATCAAATCAAAAGAATAAACAACATAATTAAAATCAAAAGAAAGAAATTAGAAATTGTGTAGCTTACAGGAAAAAAATCAAGCCAAATAAGATTTTTACAAACTTAACTTTCCAATCATCACATTTCTCCCTCCAATTTTCATTATGAAAAAAAATGCTATAACTAAAAAAGAAATTACTGAAAATGTCATATTTCCATAATGAGAATCACCACTGAGAATGATGGGAATTACTGGATGAAAATTACAATGCAATGTAAAATAAATAAATAAATAGTCTTACAATTGGGCTTTATTTTCTTTATAAAACAAAAAATATAATATTTTAATATAATAACTTGTTTTTTATTTGATTTAGAGTGATGTATATACATAATATCTAATCTAATAACTGATTTTAAAAAACACCCACTGAAATTGTCTGACAAAGGCAGAAACTGAAATGCTTTTGAGCTTCCAGCATCTCAGGGTACACAGTAAGTGAAAGTCCGGTGGCTGTACGCTCACAGCTAGCACAGCCCAACAGAGACTGCACTGGAGAGCACTTGTTAGATTCATGGTAAACACACAAAGGACATAATTCTTTACTAGCTACTACACTCCAAAACATCAGATGGCTGCTGTCTCTTTTAGTGTCGAGATCAGCATGACATGTTTTCCTGGCATTGTCAGCATAAGAACGGTGTTTTAAGAGTTGTAGGACAGAAGAGAACAGATTTTGGAAGTAGTCATAGAAGCATGTTTTATGACTCTGAATACCTGAGTCTTGCCCATATGACCATTCGAACAAAGAGTGAACAAGGGCTCCAGTTTCCCACAGTGGTAAATTAAATTTGTACGATTGTTATGTTGGTTGGTGGTGGGGAGATTTAAATGCAAAAGCTGTGAGGTTTGGACTTGACATCCAAAGAATAGGAAAAAATGAAGATATTTCCAAAACTCAGAGAGACCTCTGGAACTATTGAAAGCAGTCATATCGTTTGTGAGAATTCCCAAAAACGATCTCTATTCTGGCCAGAATTCTCAGAAACACTGAGAGCCAGAAGTGCTCTGAAAGTCTCTGCACCCCGCTCTATTTATAGCAACTTGATTAGGGGAAAAAAACACAAAAAAAAGGCACAACAACACTACTCTCATGTCTTGAATGCCAAAAAGACCAGACAATTCCTGAGGGGTGATTCAAGCGCTGGCCTTTCACAGCCTGGCGCTAGAGTCATATGCTTTTATCTACTCAAGTCTAAAACTATCCGTTACAACACACCCTTTTACAACTAATTTGAGAAAACTAGTATGACACATCTACTAACAAATAAACTCATCCTAAAACACATCCTTGCTTTCTCAAAACAGCTCAGCTCCAAAACCTAGAGAGCTGCCTAGGTAGACAGCATATACATTTTTGACAGTGTGAACAGCACAAACCACATGGAATCTGATCTTTTCGATTCTGATTTGGGCCACTTTCATATGTGATCCTAAATTAGCAACGCTATGCAACATCAGTCTGAACGGTCATATTGGAATTGATTTTTACATCACACTAGATCGGCATTCGTCATAATTCTGTGATGATGGGAGTCACTGCAAAGATTTTACATTAGTTCTTTGATTACTCTGTGGATATGAAAGACAGCTGTGGAGGCAGTCAGTGAGGTGTTGTTTTACGGTGTATTATAGTGACAGCTCTATACAAGCTAAATTTAAGGGGTTGTACTGTAAATATAAGGGATGCACGATATTGGAGTTTTGCCGATATTTGATATGCCGATAATTTTCAAATCATTTTGGCTGATGGCCGATGCTGATACCGATATATAATTATTTTTAATTTTGGCTAGTTTTTAACAAGAACTTATTTGTTAGAATTAAATAAACAATAATACATTTCTTTCATAATTAAAGTACATTGAAAATTTGAAAATAACTATAAATAAACTATATATTAAATCACTGCATTTTTCTTTCAGAAAGATGCATTGGTAACCTTAACATTTTATTTTATGATTTAACATTTGTAAATGGTCTAAAGCAAAAGAGTTGTAAAAATTCAGAAAATCTTTTAGAGCTCATAATTTGTTTAAAAAATAGAACATATTACACATTAATGAATAGATCACTATATACAGTATATATATAAAATTATTTAATTTAAGTGTCATGTTTGTGATTTTTTTTTGTTCATGTAAGCTATAGTTTCTGACCTTTAAATCAAAACATACTCATGATTTTATGGCATCAATTACTGCTTTATTTAATCAGAAACACAGTCTAAATATTATTTGTGTATTTTGCTTTCATTTTATTAGAAGTAAGCCAACCGTGCCCCCTACAGAATAAAAACTCCTTACTGAGCGGGCAATAGGACCCGGGGGAGGCTGCCGCTGCACGTGCTATTACTGTTTAGTCTATAGCACACCTATTCTGTACGTGCATTCTCAGTTTAAATGCAGTGATCCAGAATGAGCCACGATTCTGACGTGATCTAATCGCTAGCACACCCTGAGCACATGGGAGTTAATGTATTCCTCTTATCAGCAAGACATATCGGCATATTTTTTTCATATCGGGCCGATGCCGATATTTATATTTAAAGCCATTATCGGCCAATTCCGATATTGGTCCGATAATATCGTGCATCCCTAGTAAATATTTAAAAACTTTGCTCTCTTTCTCCCCATCTTCTGCTCACAAATTTGCTGGGTTTTGCTGCAAATCATCTTATAAATGAACATGTAACCTCTTACTTCAATGGCCTCCGTGTTTACTTTCGTGTGACAGCACGCTTCATGACATCTTGTTACCATTCTTGTGCGCATGTGTGTCAGTTCAGCACCATCATTCTGTAGCGTCTGGACCAATCAAACACACAATGTTCCATAGCAAGAGGCACAATGCACAGTAGAAATTTACTTTTCTACTAATTAATTCATAGGAAAACCTTTCTTTGAATGAACACACATATCCTTCAGGTCATTATGTATGTTGTCTTTGATATTTTTAGACTATTTTATGCATGCTTATGATGGAACCCATTCCTGTCATCTTGCCTATATGTAACCCTACCATGTTTAGTATCTATGAATTCGCCTTCTGATGATCTAAACGAGCATGCATATTATATGTTGGTACATAGGCAATATATTAGTGTCCTGTCTCATTGGACAAGCCCATCTTGAGAGGCGGGGATCTTCTCCGACCTTAAAGGCCTCACACCATGTGACCCGCCCAGAGTCGGTGGTTTGGTTAGATTCTAAGATGAAGACATGAGCAAGAACGCTTCTGCAACCCGCTAAGTTCGTGCCAGGCTTTGGCCTTGACTTTTCTATTCACCAAGATTCTGTGACTCAAACTGGTTCTTCTCTGACGCAAACTGGTTCTTTTTCATCAACCAACTTCAGCAAAGATCATCTTGGACCTTCAGATTGCATCAAACCTCTCTTTCAGACAGTGCAAGTATTCAAACTTAGTCTTATTAATTGATACATTAGGTATCATTTGCACCTTTTTTACAAATAGAATCTGATGTTTCCTTCAGGCGGTAGATCTGCTGAATATCAAATGGTACCATAGTTTCATATTCTTATTTCTCTTCTCTTTACTGCGTTAAGCTTTAACCCTTTCCTATACCAACTGTATGCATGTGTGTGTGTGTGTGTGTGTGTATGTGTGTATGTTAGACCAGTTTAAGTGTTTATGTAGTATGTTAGACTAGTTTAAGTGTTTATGTAGTTAATAAAGTCTTACTTGTATCACACTTGACGTTGTTCATTGTTTGCTCATAACTGGAGTCACTTAATCATGCAGATTTATGCTACAAGCTCTGTGTAGAATTGTACAGTAAGAAAGTAATTTCCCTTAACCAGGAAATTAACGTTCTTAGAATTGACAGACAGTCGACCCTGAGAGGTCAAGTAAATATCTACAGCAGATCTAAATATTTATAATTCATTTTAACTAGTTATGATTAATTATTCATATTTCCCCATGAGCTGATTCGCTACAATTCGTTCACACTGGAATCTGATATTGGCCACATTTAAAAAATTATAATGTGAACAACCATACAAAAAATCAGATCTGAGCAATAAATCGGAATTGTGTCAATGTAGCCAAACTGTCCACCACAACAGTAGTTGACCATAGAAGATGACTGTTCACATTAATTTTCACTATAGCACCTCTTGCTACAAGCAGCAGACAGCAGAGCAGCTGACTACATTTTAGAGTAGAATCTCAGGGAATGTAGGACCTCAAAAAATGTACAGTCTTCCCTGTCTCACAAATCACTACAGCTTTCTCCAAAACAAAAACGCCAAAAAACTTTCAACAACCAATAAAACTAGTGCTGCTTGATTTGAGTGGATGAAAACTGAAGTATGGGTGGAGAAAAGATGGAGCGAGAGATCTGAGCACAGAAGGAAAGAATGCTTTCAAGACCAGATAAGCACTGCAGCAGGAATGAGATGGTGAACAGCGAGAGCTATACTGAATACCAAAATCTCTCAGTTCACATCTCGGCTATGAAGTAGTTTCCAGGAAACTCCCAGGTCTGTCAGTAGCCTCTGCCTTCTCTAGCTGGTGAATTTCTGTAGCCCAGGCATGTCCCAGTGCTGTAACACCAGGGGAGGTTGGCTTGTGCACTTTGTTGGGAGAACAAAAACAAAAGGCTGGGCTCAGCAGTTGCTTTTGTCACCAGTTACTTAGAGAAAGAGTACACTGAAATTTTAACAGCGCCCTACAGCTGGGGCCTATTCAGGAATAGCGACATACCACTCTCTCTATCTGCAATGTTTGATGACAAGGATCAATTGGCTGTTGAAATTTTGTCCAGAAGAAATTTTACCCACATGCCACAAGTCTGACCACTACACAAACAACCTAATCAAAGTCTTGAAAATTACTAACAAATTAAGGATGCACCAATCCCATTTTTTTAGAACCGATACCAAAAATTCTGAGTATCGGACGATAACGATCCAATACTAGCACAGTTTTTTTTTTATCAATGTAGAATTTCTATACCTCTGTGTGTTGACCTGATCATCACTGTTTTGTGTCTTAAACACAATCTACTAAATATAGACAACTTCATTCAGACCCCTGCTCTAGAAAAATGTGTACAATTTTATAAAATCTAAACATTTAGTGGAAAAAAACTATTTAGTGGGGAACAAAAGTGAATAAGTGTAGAACTAAATCTGGTAAAATGTTAAACACTGCTTTTTGTATTGTTGTAAAATACATTCATGAAAAACAAGTAAATAGCCTATATTCATATATATTAATACTGTATATACTATAAAATAAAAGACATTTATTTTAAATGTAAAGCACAGTAATGAGGCAGCAACATATGACAGATAGGACAGAACAAGAAAGGCTATTAACAATCTTTCATAGCGCTAAAGTATTATAACATAAAAGGCTCCAATACAGAGCGGCACAAAGCGCTTATGCACATTCCGTGCACAGAATGATGCACTTGAAGCAACATGGAGTCACAGCGTGCAGCACTCAGCATATAGAAAAGTTCAAAGCACAAAGAGAAGAGATATTGATGCATAGTGTATCATATCTGTAATAGAGTCTTTTCTTTTAACGGTTTTAAATTTCAGTTACTGTGCATGTTAAGAATGATTCATAGTGCTCTCTACTACAGTTCTGTGATCTAACAGACACCCAGTAGCAGTGTTAATTTCGTTAACGAAGATTATGATGAAAAATGTTCGATGACGAGCTTTTTCCCTATGACTAAGATGAGACAACAATAAGGTCACTAAACGATAACGAAGACTATATCAACATGCAATTTCTTTGACGAAATAATATGAGACTAAAATTTATTCAAAAAGATAAAACTTTTTTCACCAAAAAAGGAGACAAAGATCTGTTACTGCAGACTACTCTATACTCCTCTACTACGGGAGCTTTCATGTGTGCGGTTGCCAGATATAAAAGTTCAAATCCCCGAATCAGAGCTTCGCTGTTACATGGATACATTTTCTGCCCGGTGGTTTGATTATTTTAAGCAATCTGGCAACCACGCACGCGCTCACTCCTCATTGCGGAAGCGCCGCCGCCGACCTGAAAACACCGACAAACAAACTGGAGTCTAAATCTAAATGAAAGTTTCACTCAGCCGGTCTATGTACTGTCATGAGATCTCGAGTGTATTGTTTGCGATTGTGGTCACTGAAAAAATGCACTTACTCAATCGTTGTTGTTTTAAAGGGGTCATGATGCTTTTTTAAAGATCATTATTTGGTGTAACAGAATATGTTGACATGGTTTAATGTTCAAAAAACACATTATTTTTCAAATACTGTACATTATTGTAGGTCCTCTATGCCCCGCCGCTCTCAAAAGCTTCGTTTTCTGAGAGAAAAGAATATGTTGACATGGTTTAATGTTCAAAAAACACATTATTTTTCAAATACTGTACATTATTGTAGGTCCTCTATGCCCCGCCGCTCTCAAACGCTTAGTTTTCTGAGAGAAAGAAGTCCCTCCTTCTGACAACCACAGTCTGCTCTGATTGGCCAGCTGACCCAGTGCATTGTGACTGGCCGAACACCGCAAGCACTCGTCGGAAATGTAACGCCCCTTACCATAATCGCGAGCTTCATCTTTCAAAATAAATGTTAAGACAGTAAATAATGTCAGTTTTACCTTCAGTTCCAAGCCAAAAGGGGAACAGAGTCGCGTGACAGACACAATGATGAAGAATATTTCCACATAGTGAGGTAGATATGTGGGGGTGTGTTAGAACGAGCCGTTTTAGGGGGGCGTGGCAGAGTCTTAACTTTTATAAAGAATATCTCTTTGGTTTTGAGACTTTAGTCTTTGCAACTTCAGGGATCTTATCTATGCACAATCAGCTTGTAACACTCCAAAGAGAAAGAAAAACTTGAAATCGCATCATATGACCCCTTTAATAGAGAAATAGACTTGCAATTTTGGAATTAGTTGAATTACTAGGAATTTTACTGTTATAATATTTTTCATTTGTTTTAGCCGTTTTCATAATGTAGACCGAGAGATTGCATAAGTCTTTGGTATTAATTTATATAATAAAAAAAGTCTATAATAAATCAGTACACTAGATGAGGTAATACACACCATGTATGTGTGCACATTCTATTGATTTGTGCTTACTGGAGAAAGTGCAATACCTGAAATGCAAAAATACATTTCTCAAATGACAATTTTGAGCAAAAATATTTTTTATCAGTTTAACCATTATTCAGAATGACGAAAATGTGACTAACATTTCATTGACTAAAACCTGACTAGTATGCTCATACATTTCATTGAATAAACAAAAACAGGACAAGTTTGTCTAAATATGATAACTAAGAATTTTACTTAATTTCACTGTTTTAATATTTTTCACTGTTTTCATAATGTAGACCGAGAGATTGCATAAGTCTTTGGTATTAATTTATATAATAAAAAAAGTCTATAATAAATCAGTACACTAGATGAGGTAATACACACCATGTATGTGTGCACATTCTATTGATTTGTGCTTACTGGAGAAAGTGCAATACCTGAAATGCAAAAATACATTTCTCAAATGACAATTTTGAGCAAAAATATTTTTTATCAGTTTAACCATTATTCAGAATGACGAAAATGTGACTAACATTTCATTGACTAAAACCTGACTAGTATGCTCATACATTTCATTGAATAAACAAAAACAGGACAAGTTTGTCTAAATATGATAACTAAAATGTACATTAAGACTAAAACTAAAATCGTATTGCTAAAATGTCAAGTTTTCTTCGACTAAAACTAGATTAAAATGTTGAGACATTTAGTTGACTAAAACTACATAGGATAAGGTTGACTAAATATGATCAAAACTAACAAGGACATTTAACTCAGGACTAAGACTAAAATTGAAAATAGCATGATTTAGAAACAGCACTAAACTCCAGCAGTTTGAATGCTGAACGCAGGATGACTGACAGCCGCAGCGGAGAGAAGAAATTATGCAAACTTGAATTTAACAACATTAATATTCATCTGTACCTCACATTAATCTATGGAACGGCTTCAGAAAACTTGGAATATAGTGCACGGAAAGTTTGTTGTGCTTTATAATGTTTTTGTACCTTTCATGGGGCTTAATAATAACAAGGAATAGTATAAGCACAATATCAGATTTGGATTGGTCTCGTCTGACCAATACCCGATCCGGCAGAAAATGGCAGTATCAGAGTAGATACCGATACTGAGTATTGGATCGGTGCATCCCTATAACAAATTCCAAGCAAGTGCATTTGAGCAGGTTGTAGCTAAACTCTAAAAGACTTTGGCCCTCCAGGAGCAGGATTGGACACCCTTGGCAGTGTTGCCAAGTCTGCAGTTTTCCTGCTGAATTGGGCTACTGTTATACTACTGCCGCAGGCTGTTTTTTTTTGTTAAAGCAAAGCCCTGTTCTCACTGTTATACTGTTCTCACATCTCATAAACATAAAACAGTGGCAACAAGCTGCTCAAAACGAAAGCAGAGATTCACAATGACAATTTCCTGTTAATTATTTTCACATGTGCATTCTGATGTGTTGGCAGATGTCAAGCCAAATCTGAATCCCTGAGTCATGCTGTCATCTGGGAAAGTCCTACAGAGACGGAGCAGGCAGACGTGCAGTGCTATAGTTCTGTGGGTTTGGCAATGGTCTGTTGGAGCAGGAAGCACACGGGCACGGATGTTGTGTGGAACGTGTGGCAGGGTGGAGCGGCCAAGCCCTTCTTATCTCCCTCTCAGGAGCAGATGTTGCCAGCTGTGTGGAGCAGCGATAGTGATCGGGGTGCGCCTCCTGTTGAGACTTGCTCCAATGGACTGGAGAGCGGAGAGGTGGGGGAGAAAGCGGGATGCATGGGGATACAGTTTTACAGGCCCAACCACAAGTACTGACAGCTGACTCGCCAAAACTAAAGTAGGTCCAAACTGTGTTTCTTAAAATGTTCAACATCAACTTGGTTTCGATTCAAAACCAATGATATAAAAATGTACATGCTTAATATAAATCTCAGCCAATTCCAATCTAAGTGAAATTTTGGAGTGCCACTTGAGATGACTGCGATTTTCTGAAAAGATGTGTTCTCAACTGTGTACTTGACAACTGAATTATCAACACTAAGGTACACAATAGTACAACACATTAAACTGACTGTATGCCATGTTTTCTTTCGAGTCAAATGCGTCATCTACCCCTGACCTAAGTCCATTAAAATGCTTCACATTTCTCAGGCAATTACCCGTATCATGTACAACGCACAATGGTTTAAGAATGCAACAACTGCTGTCAACATGATCAGGTGCTCCTAAAGTAACTGTACGTCAACACCTCCGGCATGAACAAAAGCATACAATTTTTACTTATGTGAAACCAGTTTTTCTGTCTGTGAAACCAAGAACTGACTATCACATAATGTCGGCATATAACAGCAACATGAGCAACCTGGGGGGGCCTTACTCAAGGGCACAATGGTGATCATTTCAGTGGAGATTGAACCAGCAATCTTACCTGCCTGTTTGACGGCATGGTGAACAGTGCTACTAATAATACTGGTATAAACATTTGTGTTGACAACACCTTCTTCACTAGTGAAGTATGCTGCTTTCCCAACAACACCAGTGCCCTAAAGGCTCTACTGGATGACAAGAGACCCTTAAAGAAGGGAGACATGGAAAAAATGAATGCATACAAAGAAAACTTAAACTGAAGTTGAGGGAAAGCAGGGACTCCTAACAGTAAAACAGTAGAGAGTAAGCTGCAGGAGAACAAGGTGAGGGATATTTTGGGAGTAGTAGAAGAACCTGGAGATGGCCAACAAGCTGAACCAGTTTTTTAATGGAATTTAGTCAAGATCCTCTGTGGTCCACAACCCAACCCCCATGACCACCAGCTCCCTGAGACCTCACAGCTCCAAATGCTTTTTGCCTCAGAGATTGTGACACAGAGATTGTGAATTTGTCTTGGAATTTACATTGGCATCAACTTACACAACTTAATTAAAAATATAGTGATAAGTAGCAGTATTTAACTAAATAATTACCCTTTTTAAAAATGCCCAAATGGAAATTGAGTGATTACTCAAATTAATTGACGTAAGTTGCTGCACTCAATTTTTAAACACATTGACTTCCACAAATAAATCAGACTTGAGGACTGCTAAAATAAAGTTCTCATTTGTGCCTCTGTCTGCTAGATGTGTTTTGTGCATTCTAGTGGGTACCACTCAATACAACGCAATGCAATATCATATTTGGTTTGAGATTAAAACGATGGCAAATGCACGAGAGGCCCAGGGAGAGATGAATCCACAAGTTCAGTTTTAAACTTTCCTGTGCCTCATAAAATTAGCCCTGACTGCACTAGGAAATATCAAGTTTGAGTTTATTCAGATACTTACGCTAAATGGTATGACATTATATTAAAGTAATAAATAACAAAAACTTGCTACTAGAAAAATTAAAGTGCACAGATTGTGCCCCTTTTTACAAGATGTAATACAAGTCTCAGGTGTCCCCAGAATGTGTCTGTGAAGTTTCAGCTCAAAATACCCCACAGATAATTTATTATATAATTTTGAAAATGCCTCGTTTGAGTGGAAGCAGAAACACACTGTTTTCGTGCCTGTATCTTTAAATGCAAATGAGCTGCTGCTCCCTGCCCCCTTTTCCAGAATAGGGCTGTGCCTTTACAGCTGGTACTTAAGATACTCTGTCAAAAAACATCTGCTTGGATTTGATTATCATGTCTATTGCACTGAAATCATGCGTTTTAAAAACCATATCAGTTTAAACTTATGATATAGTGTTCTCCGAGTACACACATCTGTAGCATGCGGGCAGGAAGCGGCTGTCACATGGTATGCGAGTACTAAACTAATGGCGCTTTTCCACTGCGTGGTACGACTCGGCTCGGTACGGCTCAGTATGGTACGGCACGGCTCGGTTTGCGTTTCCACTGCAGTTTAGTATCGCTTTAGAACGGGCGGGATTATTCACATGTCGTTATAGTTGCGCCGCCTCTACTGCCGCGACTCCTAAAAAACTTTTTCACTCCGCGTCGCCCCATCAAGCTCTCGCTGGATCCGCTCCTCTGCTATCAACGAGAGGAACGTCTGTACTTCCTCAACAGGGGGAACAGCCACTTTTTGGTTGTTAAAAAAGGTGCGCTCATTCAAAACAGTTGCGTTCGATCCTTCGCTGGCTGTGCTGATTTAAATCTAGCGGTTCTTTTGTGTTTGTGTCGCAAGTTCAGTGACGCAGGTAGTGATGATTCTCTCCGGCCAATCCGTGATCATCAGAGTTAACACGTCACGCTTAAATTGTCAAATACACACAAGGTTATGTTAAAAACTCGCTACAAAAACAGTCTGTTATGTCTGTGAAGGTAAACAGCTGGGAAAGAAATTGCATGTTTATATGAGATCTGTGTATGAAGTGACAGCAGCATAATATGAAGTACCTACTGCTGTCTATGCTGTTATATGACCCAAACAATAAAATAAAAATAGAAAATCACTAACAGCTCTTGGCCGAATAACTTCTATAACTTTAATAAGACGGTACAACATTGTGTTGCCATGTAAACAACTCTCGACCTACAACCAACCAACAGAGCCTGGCATTCATTTCTGCATGACAATCCCCAAGCCATTTTGTTTTCACACCCTATGGAAACTTATATTTGCATCCATCTGTGTATATCTTCACAGCACAGCTTGCATCAAACTTTATATGACATGATATAACAAGCCAGTTAAAAACTCTTATGGTAAAAAAATTTCAAGAAAAAATATTTCTTGTTATCACCAGGTCTTCTTGTAGACAGATCCTCACCTCTTAGATAACAAGAATACTGAGGTTTTGACCTCAGCTATTGAATTACAGCTAAAACTGCACAATGCAGTCAGTCTGTGTCATGAGTCATTTTGGCTGTATAGTGGCATTTTAAAGCTCTAAAATATTTTGGCTTTGTCTACTCTTTGGTCTCATACAACACGGATGGCCTTTGCCAATCCGTAAATCCTTTGGCACCGAGGCTGATGCTTATAATGAGAAAAGTGACTCAAAGCTCATTTCTTGTAAGCGAAATTTTTCCCATTCTCATATTCTTAGATACATTGCTATAGAAAGTGATGCATCGGATCCTTCTTGAGCGACACACACTTTTGTCTATGCTTTAACAAGACTGATGTAACTGACGTTTCACAAGACTGGCACGCTGAGGGAATACCACAATCATGAGACAAAGTTAAAACATGACACGCAAAGATGATCAAAGTCTTACTCTAGAAAATACATTTGAGAAAAAAGATAAGTTAAATGCTTGACTGAAAATGCATTTTTGCAGTGATATAACGTTTCCTCCCAACTCTCACTATTAAACACAAAGATATGGAGTAGCTGATTGCAGTAAACCAGTAAACTTCAACAACCACTTCATCCTGAAGACTGTAGTATGTCAGCAGGTTGACGAGCTGTATAGTCGGCATGTCCAAAGGTTGGATCTGTGAAGGTCAATTTCTTTCCTAACTACTCGTCTGGCACAGGAGGATGGGAAAGCAGCAGCAACATTACTTGCAGTATCCAAGGTGACGCAGCTGGGAGAGTCAAAGGGCCTGTCACGTGTGTGTAGCACGAGGACTCTGTGTGCTGTTCTGGCCCCAATAACTCCAGCCTCCAAAAGCAGACTGGCTCCCACAGCCACTTCCTACTTTTTCAACATGGCTCTTTAACCCCGTCGCTGTCTCTCTCGCTCACTCGCTCTTTCCCCAGCCACACTTCCTGTGGGAACTGTAGGCAGCAAAGCCATTTAAGAGATTAACATCCCACAGTCCTTTCAATTTAAAGAGGCCTACTACTTTAGTAATTAAACTCATGTTAATTACATTGAGATAACATTAAACATACTGTCAGTTAGTAGCATGGTGTATTGGCCTCACCCATATTAAAGAAAGCTGTTTTTATGGAGAATATATATTCCAGTAAGTACTAGGGATGTAATGATTCACTCAACTCACGATTCGATTCACGATTTTGATTTCACGAATATATATGTGTGTGTGTGTGTGTATATATGTATGTATGTGTGTGTATATATATATATATATATATATATATATATAATAAATAGGCCTATACGAGAAATATATTTTTACTTAATATTAAGTAATTAAGAAAAAATTAAGAAAATGAAAGAAAAACTGTGCAACAAGTAGCCTAGTAGGCTATGCAGAGTTTTGAACGGTTCATTTTTGAGCTGCGCGAAAGAAAACCAGACGGCAGAAAGCGGCATCCTATTTTTCTTTAGGCTTATTTTACAAACGCACAAATATTTGTTTTTATTGTGAATGTACACAAATAAAAGCAAACCTTTTACAATTCTTATTATCTTTATTACTAAAAGGAGTAGTTGCTTTCATTGTTAGAAGGGAAAACAATTATTACGCCGGTGCTGCAAGCGCGCACACAGTTAAGCTTTGCTACCTTGACAATGCAGCCTGTTCATTATCATAATAAAATACCGTCAGACAAACATACGGAAGAAAACACACTGCTCGGTTCAAATATGTAGTAAAGCCTGTGCCGTTAAGCATTATCACCGTACCGCCGTGATGTTATGCAAAACATTTTGTTTTACGTGGATATTGGAACGCCAGTGAAGTAAGCTACATAATAAATAATATTTTGGCATTCAAATACATTGCGGATATGGAAACATTTGATTTTGTGTCAAATGAGAGACCCAACGTTGGTTTCAGTTTCATTTTAGCCTAAATTAATTCGTTTTGGCTTGCCGTTTATATAGGCTATAGCTTCTTATATTTTTAATTCTTGTTCTTTTCTAAATAGGCTACTGTTAATTGAAAGGATTTGTTGTGGAGTGAGGGGAACTAAAGTAGCCTAGCTATGTTTACAGTAATTATTATAATGTTTGGTAAACATTTTGCGTCGACATTAGGCCTATTTCTGAATGAAATAAAATACGACATACTCAACTTATACTTAACATATTTTTTTATATACGCGTAGCGTAGGCTATTTTAACCATGCAGCAAACCATTTTAAATATTTTGATAAATTACTGAAAAAAAATGTATAAATGACTTTTTAAACCATTTAACTGATTGTATTAATCGGTCAAAAATTCTTACAGTCGGTTAACGGTTAACCGTTTAAAATGAACATACCTACTAGCAACCACTGCATTTTAATCATGATCCAAACAAAGATGCTGCATACATTCAACATGAGCAGTTTTTAATAGAGATGCACCGATTGCAATTTTCTTGGCCGATTCCGATTTCTCGTTAATGTGATCTGCCGATACCGATTTTTGCCGATTCCGATTTTCTTTCTAAGAACTATAATTGACAGCATATACAAACAAAAATCTACTTTAACAGAGCTATGAAACTATGTTTTTCAGGTTAAGTAAGTTTTTATTCAGGTAAGAAATACTACAGAAATTAAAGTAATCAAATTTAAAATAGCACATCCAGTGTTATTTTAGATTTGATTACTTTAATTTATGTAGTCTTCATTGTAAAAATTAAATACAGATTAATGCTTACCATTAAAGTTATACAACGTATTCAGTCAAGAGCAGAAAATGATTTTCTTTGTCTTTTGTTCTTTGATTAACATGTCAGACAGCAGCAGGAATATTGGACTGCGGTCCCTTTAAGAGTTTATCCACAGACCCAATATACTGTTACACAACATGCGTTCTCTTTCTCAACTATTTAACGTTCCAAAACTGACTGTGTTTAACTGAATACTCGCCAAGATGGGCATTTTGACATAATTTTGTATGTATTTGAACGTTTTAGCGCAGTTAGCCACTCATTTTGGTATTTGTGGCTCACAAGCTGTTTGAGACTGAGTGCCGCTTGTGCGCTCCACTAATATAGATCAGTGATGGTGCACGCGCGTTTGGTATAAGCGCAGAACCTGCGGGAATGACTATAATGCGCAATACAAGCACTATTTAACCGGAGCGAATGAGACGTGTGTGTGAGAGAGAAGGGGTCATCGGACAGATGAGAGTGAGAATGAGCAGCTGATGTTACTGCCTGTGCCGCTGGTAACAAAACGGATCGGCTCGAAATCTGTAAGAAGTGAGACTGACCGACCGATTATTGATCACCGATCCGGGCCGATCATGAGGAAAATCGTCCGATTCCGATCCCTGGCCGATCGATCGGTGCACCTCTAGTTTTTAATCTAAATTAGATTGTATAATTTCGAAATTTGAAGCAAAAGCAGAATAGCCTGACTTAAAGAATAACTGCATGAAACAGCAGAGCTGAATGAGACGCAGATTCGCTCTCTGCCAGCAGGTGGCACTTAAAGCTTTTCCTTGGTTTCCGCTGTAAACAAAGCAGCGCTGCACTTATGAACTTTAATATGCATTATACAGAGGCAAGAGGAAAATAAAAAATACCATCTAAACTTTTCTAAAGACAGTAAGTTCCCCTTAGACATACATTCATATAAACTGCCCCTAATTGAATCGCGATTTGTTTAGCATCTCAACCGATTTGAATCGTCACATATTTGAATCGATTTTCAACCGGCTCGCAGTTAATCGTTACATCCCTAGTAAGTACAAATGGAAATTAATACATTTTCAAAAAATAGGCCTGCTCCTAAAAGCAAAGAGAAGCAAAAGGTCAAACCACAACATTTTAAACTTTATGTACTGCTCCCTAAGAAAACAGTGTGATTACATTAGGGATACATCACAATGGATGATTACTTGTCCAACAACTGACTAATCAATTAGTAAGATTTTTTTCTTCTTATTTGTGGCAACTGTGCTTTAGCTAACCTCTGTGTTGTGTTTAAGACAGTGCATCTTGTTATGCTAAGAAACATGTCCTATTAAGGTCTGGTAAACCTGAAACCAGCCTCTTCATGCATAATGCCGAACAGTTGACAATGCACTAATTAGTTGAATTTGAAGACATTAAGTTAAAATCCCAAGATTGTGGTGATGCACCGAAATTTCAGGCCCTGAAAATTCAGCCGAAAGAATAAGACAAAAGGTTATCGCTTCTCCGCTGACATTATTTGACAGTGTCAGCATCTAGCTATTTCTTGCACCCAAAGTGAATCAGCTACAACAGGTTAACATGTCAGCAGTGTGGACGCACTTCACCGTGATCAAAAATGATGCTAGATTAGCAACATGTCAAATTTGTTTGGCTGAAACATCGAGAGGCGCATGTTTCCAAAGAACTTTACTATGACTAGCTTTAATTTATCACCTGAGAACAGGATCCCTAGTTCAGTTAGCCAATAACTGAATTAACCCAATTACCATAAACTGAAGTTCGGATTTCAGCTACGTGAAAATTAATTTCAGGTTCAGTAAAAATAATTATTTTGGTGCATCACTACTAGATTGCTTTGAATGTTGCTTAAAGGGGTCATATGATGCAATTTCAAGTTTTTCTTTCTCTTTGGAGTGTTACAAGCTGATTGTGCATAGATAAGATCCCTGAAGTTGCAAAGACTAAAGTCTCAAAACCAAAGAGATATTCTTTATAAAAGTTAAGACTCTGCCACGCCCCCCTAAAACAGCTCGTTCTAACACGCCCCCACATATCTACCTCACTATGTGGAAATATTTGCATAATGCCTCCCAAATGTTCACGCAAAGAAAGGCGGCGTGGTTTCAGTAACCACAGTTAGTGTTGATGCAGCCATGTCAGGGAGACGCTGTGTGTTTCTAGGCGAAAGCAAAAGCACTTTATTTGGCCTTCAGGAAGTAGATGCATTTAGGAATCTTTAAGATTACTTACAACAGAACAGCAAGGCATTTTATGGACGACCGTTTCGTGAACCTAGGAGAGGAGGTAATTCTGACTTTGCTATGACAATCTGGCGCTTCTGAATCAGCTACTGTTTTGTTATTAGTTTAAGTATTTGCTATTGACTGTTCAAATGCAGAGTTTTGCGCATCGTGTGTGTGTGTGTGTGTGTGTGTGTGAGAGAGAGAGAGCGAGAGAGAGTCTGTTACGCGACTCCGTTCCCCTTTCGGGCTTGAACTGATGGTAAAAGTAATGACATTATTTACTGTCTTTACATTTATTTTGAAAGATGAAGCTCGCGATTATGGTAAGGGGCGTTACATTTCCGACGAGTGCTTGCGGTGTTCGGCCAATCACAATGCACTGGGTCAGCTGGCCAATCAGAGCAGACTGCGCTTGTCGGAAGGAGGTACTTTGTAGAAAACGAAGCGTTTGAGAGAGGCGGGGCATAGAGGACCTACAATAATGTACAGTATTTGAAAAATAATGTGTTTTTTGAACATTAAAGCATGTCAACATATTCTGTTACACCAAATACACAAAATAATGATCTTTAAAACAGCATCATATGACCCCTTTAATGACACCAGCATTGTGTGTGTATCATGCAAATCCAGTGAGTATGTCAGAAAGTTAGAGGAGTAAATCACAGTAACGCCTGCACATATCCCTTTCAGCCGTGCAGTATAAAGAACTGAAACAAGTACTGATCGCACATAAATACTAACAGGGGCGACATTTGTAAGAAATCCCAGTGTTTTATAGTCTAGTTTAAATCACCACAACTTTTAAAGCCATGACATTGTGTCACTTCCTTTTGTACTCAAGCTCCACCCCTCCCCCTCTACTTCTGTGCCATGATTCACTATGACCAGAGTCTGAGAGGGAGATCTCTCTATTTGTTTCTCTAATTTCTCCCAACTCAGCCCATGTTTACTCAATCACACTTTGTATTATCAAAAGCTTTCTGAAACACATTTGTTCTTACTTCAGAAATGAACAATAAATCGCATTTGTTAGTGAACTCTTCTCCTCCAGTGTCTGGTTCGCTGGGGTGTGGGCCACCATTAGCAAGCTGATGCATGTCAGATGCAGTAAGAGGGGGGTATTTAATTAAATGGGCCAAAACTACCATGTGGAACTGCTCATATATTACTCATCCTTTCTCATGTAATTTGTATTCATTATAAGTGAAATGTTGAAGAGCGCAGGTCTATATTTACAGGTATGTGGTCATACACAGTCCCGAATGGGGTCCTTATTACTAGTAGGTAGTGCTATCGCCTCCAATACACTGATGCAAAAGTTATGTTCAGAACACTATTAATATTTTTGCTGTAGTACAGTGATGTTCTATAAATTGATTTATTTTGCAGAAATATAATTTTGTATCCTTCAACTCAATGCACACAGATTGACTGTTCATGAGCTGACTCAGTATTTGATCGAAATGGCAAAAGTTGCATTACAAAAGCCAAATAACACTTTTTGTTTCAGAGATGAAAATTGGTAGCACACTATGGTTTGAAATGTTTGTTGCATAATGCATTCTGTTCACATACTACTTGCCTGTTTTTTTCCCATAACCAACTCAACACTATCTCCGCCCCACAGACGATTCTAAAGATTTCATTGGTCATGTCAATAACAGTCCTGATTGCCTACTGTTTGATTGAGTTGACCAGTGAATTGGGTGTGGTGTGGTGTTTTTAAACTTACCTGGTTTGGGAACAAAAAATAGTTTACAAAATAGTAGGATGTATGCAGTGTCCACTAGGGGTGTGACGAGATCTTGTGGCACGAGATCTTGCGAGATCCGATGTGTCTCGCGAGATCTGACTGGTCTCGCGAGAACGTGACAATATCCTCGCGCAGACCTTTCAGATATGTTTGCATTACACTGGCTCGTTCACAAGTGGTGGTTGTGGTATGTAAGATATTTTATGTTCACATCAGGCAAGTGGCTGCATGATAAGCGGGAAGATTACGCAGTGTAGTCATTATCCAGTCATAAAAACAGAATTCACAGTTTAATGCGGAATGTCACGGAATGTCAAATTTTGAATGAATTAATCAACAGTAGGTCATTACACTTAAATCAAATCACGATATGGACTAGTATCTGTAAATGTTAAGCCACAAAAGTCGATTTAAATATGAATCCTGCATGTTCTGCCTGTCTCTGTTAATGAATGGTGCAGACACGCGGTTTCATTTACTACATACATACTGAAGCGCGCCTGACACTCGCGGTGATTTCAGTGTAGGGATGTAACGATTACCGGTTTGACGATAAATCAAATAAATTCCCCACGGTTAGTATTACCATTTCATATTTTAATTATTAAAACCGTATTAGATTACTGCGATTTGAACAACTCACGATAAATAAATACTGACCAGCATAAAGCACAGTTTTAAGTAACAGTCTCACGTGCGCACAAGCAGCAGAGTAGTTTCGTTTTGAGTGAAAACAGGGCGGAAAAGCTGGGAGGTTTTAAAAGCGTGCTAAGGGAATTATACAAATGAATATATGAATGAATTAATTATATGAATGTACCTCTGAAGGTTCTGACTGTCTTCAGAAACGATTCAATGGCATTTTGTTTTCATCGTCGCTCCATATAATACATAAAGGAAATGTTCTTAATCAGCAATACTGCTTTGTCCACTAATTCAGCTTTTCCATAAGTGCCACCTGCTGTCAGTGAGTGGATTTACAGAGACTTATATTTACATTCAGCCTGTGTGCAGTTTCTGTCTGGCAAAAAACGGACCGAATTTGCATGCCCTTCTGTAAATTTTGACCAGTTGATGAAAAACAAGCTTATGTGGATTCTACACATTTAAACAATTCAGATAAGTTATCTAGAATTATTTATGGAGCAGATAAAATACATATAATCATTTATTAATCAATTATCATTTTGACTTATA
>NW_015505746.1:612849-628013 GCF_001515645.1 Sinocyclocheilus grahami
TTCCGGGATTTGTGATATCACAAAGATCAACGAATGGGACGAGACCTGGTTGAGCTGCACTAGAGAAGGCAACGAGTGTTATCACTATGTCGGAGACACGCTAGCTTTCCCAAGGCAGATGAACTTAGTGTGGTTACAATCATCCGGGTTTAAAGCGCACTCAAATTGATTTGATTTTGATGCAATATTTACACTGAAGCTCGCAGGCGGCTATGGTAAGGGGCATGACATTTCCCGAGGTGCCGAGTGCTGCCAATCACAACACACACTGGCCCAGCTAACCAATCACAGCACATTTCGTATTTCAGAAGGCGGGCCTTCATTTGATACAGGAACTATTCAAGCCGTTCATGCCAGACTGGGGAGAGAGGTGTTGTAATAATGTAAAATATGTGAAAGATAATGTGTTTTTCGAACAACCTAGTATGAGAGCCTGTTCTAGTACACCCCCAAAACAAAATCAAGACTTTGTACAAGAACATAATAGGACCCCTTTAATCAATTATCATTTTGACTTATATCTTTTCTTTATTTAAAGGCTGAAATGTGAGGTTTACCTTTTTATGAAACTTTTTCACGGCAACCTGTCAAAATAAAAGTCCGGTTTGATTTGAAGACATTGTGCCTATAACTATTTTTTCAGTAGAATGTACATAGCCTACTACTACTACTACTACTGCTACTACTAAAATGAAACAAACATTATTTTTAAGGAATAATCACAAAACATTTCTTCCATGTTTTAATTTTAATAGTAAATCCCCTTTGTTTGCCAAAAAATCTTCTTTGCTTAATTTTCAATAATTAAAAGATAAATGATAAATTAAATTAATGTTTTATGCATTTGATAACCAGAAAAATGTAAATACACAACTCAGAATTTCTGAGGGGGAAAAAACTTCATAAGGCCACTTTAAGAAAAAAATTAATAAATTAAGTTGTTTTATGCATTGAAATAATTAGACATGCTAAAACAGAATTTGGTAACAATAAAAAATGTGAATAATATGGTGAGAAAAAATAAAACATTTCATAGGGCCCTAAACATGTAATTTTTGTTAAACTTTTAATAAATTGATCTGAAAATGTATAAGTTTCACGATTTTAATTAATTAGACATGCTTTTTAATTAATACAATTTAATTAAACTATTAAAAAGGAGTCGAGAAAAATTAAAACGAAAAAAAACAAAAAAAAAACAGAATCAGAATCAGAAAAATTTCAATGGAAAATAAAATGGATTTCATAGGGCCCCAACTATCTCTCAGCCTTGCCACGCTCCCCAGTTTGGGAACAACTGCTTTATTCTTTTAAATGGATACATTAATTGTGTTTATTATATATTTTTTTATTAAAGTAGAAATCAGTTTACTAAATAATGTAAACTTGACTGATTGCTTCACTTCCACTTTAAAGGGATATTTATGTTGTTTATTATTTATTTGTATTTATACTATTTATAATTTTTGTGCAATTACTTGCCTGTCAATTGAGTTTGTGGCAAAACATTTTGCAGTGTTTACATGTTGCTTATTACTGCATAAAATGTTTAATTTCATAAAGTACAAGCTGATTTCAAAATGCACCTACTTTTTTGCATTTTGTGTTTTTCAGTTCAATAAAAGACAATTTTTCCCTATATATTTCATCATTGAGGATTTCTTTAAAAAAGTCTAAAAATCTCATCTCGTTCTCGTGAACCCAGTCTCGTGTCTCGTCTCGTGGGAAAAGTATGTCGTCACACCCCTAGTGTCCACTAGTATTCCATACTGAACACAGCTGATGTTGGATCTTATTTATGATTATGACAGTTAGCCTAATGTTTCTGATTGACTACTCCAATAAAGCAATAATGAATGTGTATTACAATATTTTGATCCTTTAACAAATCAGAAATGGCTTTGCCATCTAAGCTGCAATTAAAAGTTTGAATAAAAGTGGAAGACTAGGGAAGATCCGTCTCTGAGCAAGAAAAATGACAAAGATGATCTCAAGGTATTTAAGAGATTACCATTACAGCATTATTCTACACAACTGTTTTGCAAGAATTTCTCAGTCTCTCACAGACAAACACACTCGCACACATTTTCTGCACGGCCAATGAGAGTGGCACATAAAATGCTGACTAGGGCTGATGACCATCAGCTGACCAAACAGAGCAAAGCTTGCCTTCCGCCAACAAAACCAGCCTAGCTGGGAAAAGCTTGGCAGGTGGCCCTGCTCCATACATCATCTCCATTCTCTGCTATTTTAAATCCATAAAACTAGAAAAAGATTGAGCCCTACTTCAGATGAACCAGATTCATATCAAATACACCCCATGTCATCTGTCAAATCAAACTGGTTGGTTGTAAATCGTCACATGAATAGGAGTCTAAAAATGATTTGCCAGACACTAGGTACCAGCAGACTTGCAAGATTAGTGTCAATGTGAGTTTATATGGAGCGAGCAGCTGTCATCATAGCAGGATGTACCTGATGGTATCTTTCCCACAATCATGTGTAATGTGCTGAGGGTCTGATCTTTCAGAATCATAGCTACGCATGGCTCCCCTCCAACCATTTGTCCAAAATGTTGTATTGGTGACAACTTAAGACTTCTCATCCGATAAAGATCAGGACAGACAGTCAAGAGCTAAAATGCTGGGTCAAATTTAAGTTTGTGAGGATCATGTTGCTGTAGGTACAAGAACTTCATGTGACAAGACTTTTGCTTTATTGTTAACAAAAAGTCATTCACAAGGACAATATACTTGGGAAGATGTCATAAACAGTTTCCAGTTTTAGTTTCCAACAACAGATATGCAGAACAAAATTTTTATTATTTTGATTTCTGCTATTATTATTTCTGCCAATTATTATTCTTATTGTATTTTAAAACGTTTTTCAATCTATTTGAAGTATTCTCAAATTATTTTAATTAAAAAAAAACATTTAAAATGTAGTGAGGGAAAAATGATTTGATCCCCTGCTGATTTTGTACGTTTGCCCACTGACAAAGAAATGATCAGTCTATAATTTTAGTGGTAGGTTTATTTGAACAGTGAGAGACAGAATAACAACAAAAAATCCAGAAAACCACATTTCAAAAAAGTTATAAATTGATTTGCATTTAAAAAAAAAAAAATTCCTATTTTGATCTAATGTTAATGATCATGTTATGCTGTGGGATAAAAAGCACAATATAAAATATTTGAGATTAAAATGTGCCAATTCATGCAAACAATTAGTTACTTTACCTGTAAACACTAGGGATGTGCATCTCATGACTCAGGCCGATACGATATGCATCTCGATGCATAGCCAACGATACGATACATTAAAGATACATATGAAGCAGCTACCGATGCAATGCGATACGATTCACCCCATTACGATGCAGTGCGATCCGATTCGATTCAACACAATGCAATTCAATGTAATATGATGCAATGGAGAAAATAAGCACCAAAATTTCGGCGAGAATGATTCTGATTTTATTACACTTGGTGTAAACGGCAATTCATAATGGATAATCAATAGTAACAAGGTCGCGCCAGTTGAGACTCACGTGAAACAATCTCATGGAGATATCGAAACAAATCAACACAACTGCACACAGAAGAAACATACTGCAGTAAAAAAATTGTTTTTACATTCATTACATAAAGCCTAGCCTAATTAATTAACATGACATGACTAAGAGAGTGCAGTTTTCCCCCGAAAATCAGTACGATTGTAAATTCGACATTGATTTTACTTCAAATGAGTAGTTATTATTAAGTGACTTAGGGCATACATTTTAGTACAATAATGTCAATGTGACTGTTTTTGCTCAATTTGTTAAACGAAAACAGTTCCAAACAAACTTAGCAGCAGAACTGTTGTGCATCTCTGAGCAACACACAGCGTCAGCGGTGTTTCGTTAGGCTACTGAATGATTCGCATTTTTGAATTAATAATTTGAGTCAATGATTCAGTGGTCCATTCATAAAGATCGTTCAGCCATCTGAACGAATCGTCTGAATGCCTCAATGACTCACTCATTAAGACGGTCAACTTGCAACTTTCAAATTTAAAAGTAACTTTTTTTTGTATTTTTTTTTTACAACTTTTCATATTTGTAAATAAAAAAACCTGATGTAAAACACCAAGCTCACAGCATTACTTATGCTGTTGTAATTTTGCAGTGTTAATGCATTCATGCTACATTTCAGCTTAATTAAATTGTCTGTGTAAATGCATCTAAATGCCACTTCAGCTGCTTCTGTTTCTCCAGAAGTGGAAAATTTGGTTTTGTTAATGCTGATTTCATTTGATTGGTAACAGTCCTATAGGGTCTTGTTATATTAAGTGAAATTATTAATAAAAATGTAAGAATTTTATATGAAAGATGACACATGCATTTAATAAGGTTAGGGGGAAATGCCCTTTTTATAGGCAAAAAAAAAAAAAAGACCTGGAAATCATTTAAATAAAAGAATTATTTTTAATATGCAGTAACTTCAGTCATATAAAATGTAATTTTTCAGCAACTAAATTGTGGCCAGTGAAAATGCTGAATGGCTAATAATTTTGGAAAACCACTAGCCAGAGTGGCTGGTGAGCAAAAGAGTTGATGTCAAGCCCTGTATACAGTGAATACTTGTATTTATACTTGTAATGCAGTAAAAAATTTGGTGTTTAACCGGAGTATGGTGGTGGAGGTGCTTGACGTGTCAAACACTAGAAAGGGGTGCACGCTGCAAAAAGTCTGGGAACCACTGCCTTATAGGGTTATGATAATCAAAACAGTCCTGAGCTAGATCAAGCTTTGATCTCTGCAAACCAAACTATAACTTTAATGAAATGTTTTGTTTTATGTGAATTTGAGAATTCATACAGAGTGGCCATAAATAAAGTAATAAAGCAGCTCCATTTCTTCCCATGATGCACTACTGGTGGCCGGCAGCTCTGTCAGGAAGAGCTTGTGGCCTGGCCCAGTTGACAGACATTGTTTATTAGTGATGTCACCACTTCCCGAGAGGGCCTCGGGGTAAAAAAAAAAAAAAAAAAGACCACAGATCAGCGAAATGCCGTGACAAAGAGCAAGCTGTACAGTACAGCCTTCAGCAAACGTTCAGTGCCATCATACTTGCCACAAGCTACATATATTCACTACTACAAATAAGATCACAGACATTTTTTGGGTGTCTGTTTAGTTATTGTTAGTGTAGTTAACGAACAGATTTCAGCTAACATTACAGTCCTGGAAGGTTATGAGGACTCAAGCTCATATTTGCAATGTTTTGTAGTTAATTAGGGCTGTCGCGATTCGTCAATTCTATTCGACTTTTCGATTTAAAAAAATCCTCGACTTAATTTTGCCTGTGTCAACTAACCGGCAAAATACCGGATGTGGCGCATTTCACGGACGAGAATCCATAAACCCATCCAACCCATTTAAAAAACATAATTAAGCATAACTGTGAATTCACAAATGCTACGATTTAATGAAATAATTATATGTGATGCAGTTGTAGGCGTGTAGGTTAAGTATGTGCGTCTCACAGCGACTCCATTCACAGTAAATGCTGTTCCACAGGAACCGTTATCATTTACATGTGTGGAGCGTCTCAAACTCCATCTGTACACGTTGTTGTGAGTTTGGGTTTATTATAACGCTCATCTGGGAATGCAACGTGCGCCATTTCATCAGATTTGTAAGGTAAATCATTTATAATTCCACGCAAACACAGGAGAATACATCATTATCTCGTAGTTTCAAAATGAAAGCTCAAACCCTCACTCTTGAGTTTACACGTTTCATGTCCACATATTAATTTAATTACAGTGGCTATAGCATTTCTGTCATAAAGAAATGGCCAAATATTAAAGATTAAGTGGACATTTGAATTAAATGATGCTTGGTCAATATTAAACAAGTATTAGATCGCACAGTAATGTGTAAAAACAATCGCCAGGCCGTTGGCGCCCCCTGCAGGCCTTTGTTGTAATGCGTACTGTACATTAGCTCTATTCACTGATCTATAATAGAGATTATATTATTTTATAATTATATATAGATCAGTGGCTCTATTACATTATAATACAGTATTTTAACAGTTTTGTTTTCTTGCTTTTGATAGTTTATTTGAACTAATTATTATTGCCTCATTGCGATTATATATGTATTAAGTAAATTTAAAGGCTATTGTTCACTTAACCTACATCTATTTTTATTACCACAAAAATGTATTATTAATTCTAATATTTTATTATTAGTAGACCAGAACACGAGGACCTGTTATTCTTAAGTTATTGTTATTCTTACACTATAATACTGAACTTTGATTTCGGTGATTTGGACTATGAGATGGACACTTGCTTCTTGCACTCTATGTTGCACTTTACTTTTGCTTTAAAAAAAGGATTTCATAGAAATTTGGATTTCATTTGGAGTTTCACTACTGAAGTCCTCTGTTCATTTTTTTCATCATGCTGGAGATGTCTGTTTAAATCTGTTGTTTACACATTTCTAAGAGTACTTTTAATACTTAATTTTTAATAATAACTTAATATAATTTTAATACTTCATTCTAGTGGACTCTAAACATTGCATTTATTTAATGTGAAAACCCAACTGTTGGGGTTAATCGAAACATCCCCCACCCCCTTTGTAGTTGCACTCACAGCTGTAATGAACAGAAGCCCAGAACATGTGGATATATTGACATTAAGAACATGCTGACTTTCTCAGACTTCTGTAATTATTTTCTTTTTATTAGGTTTGTTTACATTTGTACTCTTTTAGTTTTACATTTCGTCAATGGCTTGTTTACATTTATACTTTTTTTACGGTACACTACTGAATGACTAAGTTGCAAGTTTAATAAAATGTTCTTTAAAATAGTTTTTTTTTTTTGTGGGAAATTAATCGTTTAGATTAATCGCTAAATTAGTCGTTAGTGGCAGCCCTATAGTTAATATTTAGTTGTTGTTACAGTACAGACTACAACATTACGCATACACAGCAGGCTGACAAGAACAAACACAAACAAACAAGTTTTTTTTCCTTTTAGAAGAACATGAAGGTGAGTAAATGACAATTTTCATTTTTAGGTGAACTATTCCTTAAAAATGAAATCATACGTAACATTTTCCTTCAAAAACTATAAACAGTAGCAGTAAGGAAAGTCTGAATCCAAGATTTAGACGAAAGCACTGTTTAAAATTTAGCTTTGCTTAAAATGAGTCAACTAAAACATTTTCAATTTTTTTCCAACTTATGATTTCTTGCAAGAATTAAGTATTATAGTCATTAAACATTTGCTTGGTTATGAGTAATTCCTTTTTTAATTTGTTCTAGATCATTAAGCATGATGTTATGGTGTCTGAACCTAGTTTCCTTATTAGGTGTTTTCACAAACATCCACCTGTTCAGTCATCAAGGCAGTTTCGGACAGTCATTGTGTTACTATGCAACCCAACATAACATGAGTTTCTTTCTCACACCTGCACTATTTTTAAAAACATAAAATGCTTTTGTGAAGCTTTATGATTAAAGTGGTGACGTATAAAAGATTTCCAGAAGAAAAAGGCTTCTGACTCACTCATTACTGCCAGACGGACAATTATTCAGACAAATGACGAGAGCGGAGCTTTGCTTTGGTGAGACGTCTTCAGAGAAGAGACTGGAGAGAAAAGCTTTAATATAAGAGCAGTCTGAAGAATAATTCAATCCAAAATTGCCAACATGCTTTTTAAACTCATTGCCAAAACTGTCCAGTTAACCAGTGGAGGAAACCAATGTACCACTGCAGCAAATAAAAGCCATTGATAGAACGTCTTAGTCACTGTCTATTCATCAAGTAGGTTTAGACATCTATTTATGAATACACACTATATACCAACAACACCATTTATACTCCACTTTTGAATTTCAGTCTATGTGTAGCCAGTTCAATGTATAAAACTACTGCAAATATTCAAAAGGTAAAATACACAGGTCCAGCAGCAATGAACAAAGACAAATCACCTTAAGAAGAATCTTTACACATGAAACACTGACACTTATCTGAATGTTCCTTTTCAAAATAAATAGGTCTCCGGTAACACAAATAAACGTCCATCTGAGAAACCCTGATAGTAGATGGTGATGTCTAGTCTACTGTACCTAATGCCGAGTTCACACTGCACGATTTTCAAAGACGTCGCATCACTGTTGGTTTCACACTGAACGACTATCTGGGGTAGCATTCAGTTGTTGCTGTGTTCACACTGCACGTTGGAACGGCGACAGGAGGTTACACACTGCATGACTTTACAATAGGAAGAATCGCCGACAGCTCTGTCTGGTGCAGGGTTGCCAGGTTTTCGCTACAAAACCCACCCAATTACTACTCAAAACTAGCCTGAAAATAGCCCAATTGCTTTTGAGGGGGTCCCCCAGTAAAAATCGCATTCGGGGGTAAAATACACATTTTTTTTGGCGGGGTTCTCCTGGTCCAATTCACATTCCAGGACCTAAATATCACTTATTGGGGTCGCTTCAACCTGCTGACATAAAAAAACAACCGGCGGCAATCGCGGATTTGGCAACACTGGTCGGCAAACTACGTTTCATATAACTCCTCCCCAAACTTCCCGCTGCCCTGTATCTTGGTCTCTCATTGACTGTAGGTCATCAATGATGTGTTTTTCAGTCAGAAATTGTTGCACACAGCGTGATTGTGAATCGCCGACAGCTCCAGATATTTAGCATGCCAAATATTTCACGGGCGTCGACGACGTGTCGGCGATTCTCTCAGATCGCGTCTGTGATAATTCACACTGCGTGATTGTCACTCGCGTGAACGAGCACCGATTTGCCTCCGATTTCAGGCATTTGTCTGCGATTTCGCAAAACCTGTCGGCGAGTGAAAAATTGGGCTAAAATCGTGCAGTGTGAACTCGGCATTAGAGCAGGTGACCTGTTCTTGCCTCTGAAGGAGACGACCTGTCTTTCCTACTCACTCTCACAGAACATCACCTAACAAAACCTGCTAGACCCTGCTCAGACTCTGACACTTGAACTGAGAGAGCTTTAGCCCTGCTGTGCACCTCATATGTGTTCATGCAATTTGCACAATGGATATAATCAAAAAAAGAGTGGGTGTGAAAACACAGAAGTGTCAAACAGCATGCACCAAGGCGTAACTCCGCACACCGACGACAACACATTAGCTTACCCAGCATGCTTCAGCGTTTTGTGCTTTGAAGCGTGCGTTACAGGTCGAGTAATACAGGTAACAATTCAAGAGGTGGAAAACCACAACAAGAGAGTCACATCGAGGCCAGCTGTGCTCTTAAGAGCAGCATTAGCAGAACACAGCGAGATACCTGGAATGACAGACTGGCCACACAGGTGTGTGCAATCAACACACATCAGTCAGCCCTCCGGCTTCTGGGTAACTAATGCATCGCCAAAACAAAGCAACAGACACAAACCACACAGTCACACAAAATCAGCGGCTCCAAAGTGTGTAGATTCACATACATTGAGTTTATCTGAAAGATAGTCAAGTACATTTGTGCAGCAAGGTCATAAGTTCGCCTATCAGTATTCTTATCAACTCCACAAAATTGTGAGAAACAGGTTTGACTGCACGTAACACATAAAAGACCAGACAGAACGACTTCAAACAAAACTGATAATGTTATCCATCATGCTATATGGCAGGGTTCCTCAAATCTTGCCCTGGAGGGCCAATGCGCTGCAGAGTTTAGTTCCAACCCTGATCAAACTCACCTACCTGTGATTTCCTAATGATCCTGAAGACATTGATTAGCATGCTCAGGAGTGCTTGATTAGGGTTAGAGCTAAACTCTGCAGGAAAGTGGTTCTCGTGGGCCAGATTTGAGGATCCCTGCTATATGGGGATATTTATGCAGATTTTCTACTCTCCCATTTCAACAGGTGACTAACATGCATTACATAAACAGCACTGTGGCAGTACCATGGTACATTGCTGTGTACTGGGATACTAAATGATTATTACAATAAAAATACTTGTACAATCATATTTACATGGTAATGCAAGGTGTTTCAAAGAATATTTTCAAATAAAAATATGGTAGCACCATAGTACATTTCTGAGAACTTTTGAGCTCTTTAAGAAAACACCCTTGTTCTGTGACAGACAGTAGAGCCATGGTAAAGTTACAGTATCACATGGTAATACCATGGTATTTTATATAACCTATGGTAGTGAATGACAGCGTTTCGACATACCAAAGTTTTTACATAGCATCCCGAGGTAGTAATAAGAATACCATGGTATTACCTAATACCAAGTCCAAACATCATGGTCTTAACCATGTCACTTTGTAAGTGAATTTTTTCTGTGTGTATTCCCACATGAACAGTAATGCATCCATCACATATTTTGTTGAAGGCTGCCAGATTAATCTCAACAATAGTGTTTTGAATATGTATAAACAGCGTCATAAACCGAAGACAGGTCACTATCATTATCATAAACACAACCATGTAACGTTAAATAAATATTATATGTCATCATTTACCTCTCAGCAAGCGTGGACTGTGTGCTGCTCATTGGGCTTTCCTTTCTTGGTTTTCTTCAGCTCTTATCCAATTAGCATTTTACCATAGTAAAACACCTTTGTATTTGGAAACAATTTTAATAATAAGCAAAAAACAACAACAGCCTGGTGGCACTTTTAAATTTGGACCGTTCCGTCTTGATGTGAAGGGTAAAGGCTCCTCTTTAATGTAACAAACAAGCTTATGTTTTATATTTCCACGGATTGTCTGTGTTGGTTCCCGAAGTCATTTGACTGTAGCCCTACAGAACACAAGAGTTAGTAAAGGAAATCGATGCTAAACGCAAACACACATATGATCAATGGAGCTAAACGCTTTCTGTTCTGTCCGAGAAGCTTCATTATTTTCCCAGCTAAAATGCCACCACACCGACCGACAGGCTTCCCCTCGCCTCTGTCTGGATACAGTCGTCTTTGTCGATCCCAAACCACGGCTGGAAGTAAAGCCAGAGAAACAATCTTTTGTTAATATGTTGCCTCACGAATGAAGGAGACTGTCCTGCTGCATTTCGCTCATATTACAGTCCCGAATGTTACTTCGTCCGTCTCGACGGGTTTCTTTCATTTCTCTCACTGAAATACTTCCAGCTCGGCATTCCTAAAACGAACCTAATCCAAAACGCGGAATTTTCTGTACTGTAAAAAAAAAACTCCGCAAATTTGCAATACTGACTGCACCATCAATTGAACTGCTACTGTAAAGTAAGTATGTAAACTAAATATACATCCTTTTCAGGCCCCTTACACGCTGAATGGACTTTTTCTCCAGAAGAATGTGTATCCTGGCTACTTCAATGTGTGGAAATCTGGGAAAATTCACTCAACGGATGGATTAAAGCATCATCCGCACGGTTCAACCTTTCATTGTAATCCCTTCCCTACCTAGTCCAACTTCCAGAATTCCCATATTTTCCACTCCAAAATCGGGAGAAAACTATACAAATCGTTTGATGTTTGCTCTAGGGGCAGCGGTTTAGTTCCCAGTTCAGGAATTCTGCTCAAAACAGCTTCGTTTCAACGCGGCAATAAAATACAATCCAAACTTGACGGATGTGCAACACATATTTTCCTCTCGCGAGCGGATTCCCTCTGTTCTTGTAATAATTTGTTTGGAAACTTTGGTTTAGTCGGGTCCTTCCCTTCTTGTCTCCATGTTTTCCGAAATTCAGTAGTTTTTAGCCGTTCTTTTTCCAACTAAATCTGTACACTAAGGACTCTGTCTCTATACAAAGGCAAATCAAGAAAACACACACATGTGCGTTGTCACATGTGTCAGTTTCGCGCTGTACGAAGATTAAAAACTATTAAGAAAACAAAATCACAAAAATCCTGATAATTCCCGACTTTCAGTAAAATCACATCCCGGATTCCTACGCCTGCGACGCATCACCACCTTTTGGAGTATCCTTCCGCAAACAGTAATATCGCCTCCCAAGTGTTGTAGACTAAGTGTTAAGTACTGACCAACTAGTAGGCAGTAAATTAATACAGATTAGCCAGATCCTGGAAAGAGTAAACAAAGTGATTGTTGAAAAAAGATGCATTCTGATGAAGAAGCAGATCAATATTTAAATATTTATGCATATTAGAAAATAATTGGCAACTTCGATGTACAAAAATATATTCTGCATAAACCGTCGTATTGTAATATTCAATAAAAAAAAAAATCTGGCCATATGTTATGAACCGTGAGAGATAAGTTATCTTTTGTAACCGAAGTATGACGAAAACAAAGATAAAAGAAATAAAAGCAGTACAGAAAAAAAAACAGATTTTGGAATGAAAGACAGACTGATACAATAAAGCTGTGATTTATTTGTCAATAGTTATCAAAAGGAGCATATTTAAATCTTTTGCGCCACCTAGCTGTTTATTCCTACTGGTGTAGGAACTATAAAACAAACTAAAACATTAGCAATTGAAGCATTCAAACCAATGGACGAATATCATATTTTCAATGTCTGTGAACCCAGTAACTAGCAATAATCAACTGTATATATATATAATATATATATAATTATTATTATTTTCACATTGTGTCTAAAACCAGACCAACAAATAAGCAGTTGGTTAACAACTAACCTTTTCATCTGAATCCACAAATGTATCTTTAGTATTTTATATATCAGTATTTTGTTTGTGCAGCAAGGCTTTATTCATATGGACTCATGCATACTGTCTAAAAGATCTGCATAGTAAACAGCCTTCTTGCATCCTCAAAATAGTTTGCAATTTTTGACATTTCAGAGTTCCTCTGCTGTTTGGATACAGTGGCTATTACAACCAATCACATTGCTTCCTGCCTCCTGTTTAGGGTCTGTTCTGTAACAAAAGCCTTTGCTTCAGGTAAGAGAGAGTAGTACCCGCTCAAACAGATCACACAAAATGTTTAAATGGATAGTTCACCCAAAAATGGAAATTCTATTACAGTTTACTCATGTTTGGTAGCCACTGACTTCCAAAGAATGGGAAAAAATACCGTGGAAGCCAATGGCTAACATCAACTGTCTGGTTACCAACATTCATAAAAATATCTACTCAGCAGAAGAAAGAAACTCATACAGGTTTGGAACAACTTGAGGGTGAGTAAATGATAAGAGAGCTTGAATTTTTGGGTGAACTGTCCCTATAAATTGCTTAAATCTGTTCTTTTAAGTTCAACAACCATAACTCAGCAGCTTTAAGGATAAACAGGTGTAAATTACATAGGAAGCCAGTGGTCTTGCAGTGTGACAAGAAGCCACTTGCATCTGAAAATCCACAAGACCAAGATGTTAGTGGTGAATTGAAGTTGAAAAGCAGCAGATATGCTTGAGAAGAGGGTGGTGGAGAAACTGTGTGAGTGCGTTTCCAAAATCTGCACATTGGAAGCAGCATTGTATTTAGTCTCCAAATATCACTGAAGCTCCTTTCTGCCTGCTGAGGAAATACATTGCCATCTTTTGCAGTAACAAGCAATGACATTGTGCAAGGACACCTTCTCCCATTGACAGGCTCAATAGCATTAGAAGATTTGCACCATGAGTGTAATGCCATTGTACTGTTCTGTCTGAGGAAGTCCTGCTTGTTTTGGAAATGAGAACTAATAATATCTTAATATTTAATAGAAAAGTCTGGACATTTAATAAAATCTTAATAAACCTTAAAATAAAAAAATCTTAATATGTCATGGGAAAATAATAATATATTAATATGTTATGGAAAAGTAATGTAAATTAATAAAATCTTAATAGGTGATGGGAAAGTCGTGAAAATTAAAATCCTATTATCTCATGAAAATTTTTTGGAAATTAAAAAATCTTAATACGTCACGGAAATGAGGGTCATGAAAATAAAATTCTTAGTGTGTCATGCAACAGTTGTGAAAATAAAAAAAAATCCTAATATGTCACAGAAATTAATAATACAGGCTATTAATATGTTATGAAAAGCAATGGAAATTAATAATATGTTCATATGTAGTGGAAATTAGTAATATCATAATATATATTTGAAAAGTCATTTTCAAATTAAGAAAAATCTTTATATGACATGGATAATTTGCAGAGTAATTAATCAAATTTGAAAAAATCAGAAATGATAGGAATAGCTATACTGGATTTACATTTTTCTAGGTATGTTTTATATATGTCACCTTTTGTGAGTTTTTTAAATACCCATTAAAATGGAACCCTGTTAAATTAACAAAATATTTCTAGCTATATCAGCAAAAATGCCATTTTCTCAGTTCTAAAGCATAGAAAGGCCTATTTGACTTTAACAGCATGTCCATTAGCATCATCCAGCTTGTACTGTTCCTTCCATCGCCTGTATTTGGCGCGAGTTTTCTTGCAGGCAAAACGTGCAATGTCTATCATGAAGATCCAGGAGAGAGTGTAAATAGCCACTCCAGCAACTTTCACTATAAGCGATGGCTTCAGAGAGGTTAATTCACAATACAGCATTCTGCTCCCAACACCAATCCTCACAGAGGCAAACAGAAGAATGAAGAGCAGGTCCACCACATCTCCTGCTAAACTCTCATAGCGGCCCATGCGCTTGAGGAACCAGCGGGCCTGCAGGAGCGGGTTGGTGATCTCACTGCCGAACAGGACAGCGCAGGTCTCGATGCCCGACTCGCCCAGCCCTAGTGCCAGCACGATTCCAAGGATGCTCATGGTGTGGTGGGCCAGCATCACTGGACCCTCAGTGTGGAAATACACACACCAAGCCATGTCAAAGAGGAAGTATCCTAAGCTGAGCACAAGAGCCAGGATCTGGAGAGATGTGTTTTCAGTGCCTGGAAACAAGAGGAGAGTCAGAAGTCACATCCAATGAACCTTACAGACAGAGGCAATTCATAATCCATCACTCTAAGTGAGACAGCATGTGGATCACCAATGGTGCTTCATGCTGCATGAATTATACAAATAACTCCTGATCTACCCAGATCGACTAGCAGATTCAGGACCACAATCCTAGGCAGTAGCCCCTCACAGCAGAACACAAGATCCAGTGGCCGTGGTTGGATCCACATCTAGGGGCGGAGATGGGTGGGTTTAGGGGTGGAGGGGGTGGAGACGGGTAGGTTTAGGTATATGTAAGGTGGGAGGAGTTAGATC
>NW_015505746.1:628023-663859 GCF_001515645.1 Sinocyclocheilus grahami
ATATATATATATATATATATATAAGGTAAGATTATCAAAGAACAATGAAGGACAAGCTAATAATCAAACGTCTCTCTCGTGATTTTGCACAGAATGCTGTCAGATGATTTGTGCTTTTCTGCAGCCTGATCCACAGAAGAGACTGAATCTGGAGAAGATGCATCTCTATGACTAGTTTAGTCAAGGATTAGCCTTTTAATATTATTCATATTTAATTTTTATTTTACATTTTTTCCAAGTCAATTTTGCTCTAAGCGTGTATTTAGACAAATCATGCTGGTATATTTTTTGTTTCAGGTCATGGAGTAAGACATGTAGAACATCAGAAAACAACTCCTGTCATGGCCACCCTGCTGTTTTCTGTCTTCAGCCATTTTTGTGTCTGGTGGCCTGACAAGAGTGGCCTTTCCATCCCTCCACTTAGGCTTTAATGTCTTTGCGGGGCCGGCAAGTCCTGGTAGTGCCTGGCACCTTGACTTGAACCAGCAATACTTGCATCTGGCGGTATTGCTTGCTTGGGGATGTGTAAATAATAATTACTTTGTGAGAGAATTCATAAGAAAATGTATAAGAAATTTTGTAAGAATTTATATCACAATTTATAAGGAATTTTGCAAGAAAATGTATCGCTTCTGAAGCTGCAATGGCCTCAGGGGTCCCTGTCATGAACTAAACAAAAAATCTACTGCCATCTGCCATCTCTAACACTTCAAAATGAATACAATTAATGAACTGAGCCGAGCACTTCCAGAGGTTCCAAGTTTGGTCCGAGATATTGACCAAAACGCGAATTGGTTTATTATAGCGCCACCTAGTGTTGGGCAGATGCGTGTCTGTGCACATAAGTAGCGGTGCATGTTTGGGACCATCCTGCTGATTTTGGGATCTCTGTGATTTACGGTCTCTGGCGCCTATTTATTTTTGATGGCAGAAAAATACAGAAGAAGCAAAAGAAAATCAGTACAAATGCAAATGGGTTCCAGCACCTTTGCTGCTTGGGGCCCTAAAGATATTAATAAACATAGCCCCAAGAATAACTGTATCACCAGTGTGTCATAATTCTACAAATAAACTGGTTTTATGCATTTAATTCAATTATTCGTATCTAAGCTTAAATTGAGCATTGAGAAAGTAGAAGAATTTAGATTTTTTTTTTTACACCTGGTTGCTGAGTTCTTAGTTAAAATGTAAAGTTACTTATTATAGCGCCACTTTGTGGCCGTTTTTCACAAAATTTGATACACATATTCGTTCTACTGAGTCTATGGTTCTACCATGATGTATGAATATATCCATTTTGTATTGGTAGGTAATTCAGGTTTGTTGTTATTAGCCTCTAGAGGTTTGATTGGCTGCTGGTGACCATGATTTTTGAAGTATCAAAGTCTTATTAGAGGATATGTTAGGATTTCGACACAAAAAAAGATGCATACCAATTTTCAACTTCATGAATCATAATACATAGCTGAGTTACGGCGATTTTTCAGTTGTTGCTCCCCCTATTGGCCGAATATTATGAAACCTGTTGCATATCCTCAGAATGTCCTGTTGTCTTGTCTTTCGTGAACATTGCGTTCAGCAGATGTTGGTCAGCTTGTAAAAATGTCCATAATGATGCCAATCTTTGCAACATTTCAATGAATCAAAATGTACCATTTTGTAGACTCTGAATTAAGGATTCATGAAAAAGAATTTAGCCCTTATGTTTCCAAAGTTATGGACCAAATGCAAATTGACTTATTATAGCACAACCTAGTGTCAGTTTCTTTCTACTTTTTTGGCTATATAAATATCACTTACTGCACCAAATTGCATATATCTATTCAGTTTGGGCCTTAAATTAAATTAAACCTATGTGTTTTTCCCTCTCCACATTCCTCTATCATACAGTATATAAGTCTGATAAAATATTACACTCAAATAATGTTGAGTGCACCTTTTCTCTTTTTTATTACTGTTTTGTTTGAAAGGTTCAATAAACTGTTCCATTTAAAAGAAAATGTTTTGTTGTTGCTGTTGTTTTTATTTTCTAACTATTATTTCATATGTCAGGCTTTAGAGGGTTAAAACTTTCCAAACAGGACAACTTACCTGGGTGTGTGAAAGGCCATGGCCCAGCAATGAAGCCAATGTAAGCAGTCACACAGACGATCAGGATGCCGTGGAGCAGAGTTACCAGCCTGCAGTTCCACTCACAATCTCTCGCACTGTTCAAGTGACACAGAAACACATACAGAAAGTACCAGCCAATTAGGCTGCAGCTCGTCTCCACAATCATCAAAGGCATTTCTGCGCTGGAAAGACAAAATAGACAAACATATTAATAAGATATGCACAATTCTTGTGTAGCAAATATTTAAAATTGCTGTCGGTATCAGGGTTTTATAGTTAACTACAACTAAAACCATAAAAAACGAGACTTGAAATAAAATATAATTTAACTAAAAATGTAAAAAAAACATATTTTATGTAACTAGTTGCCAAGGCCACAGTCCTCATTTTTATGTCATGTAACTTGATGTACAAAAATAACTAAAATGAAACATAATGAACACTATGTGCATATTTAAAAAAAAAAAAAAGCATAACAAAGCTAAATTAATAAAACGTTAAAGACAAATAGAAAGTTTAATAAGATATAAATGATATGTGTACCAAATACTTAAAATTTATGGCTGCATCATATTTATTATAATTAACTAAAACTAAAACCATAAAATTATTGGGACTTGAAATAGCTGAGAATCAGCTGATGCAAGCTTGACTCACGTGACCTGCCAGAACTAATGCTAACGCTTAATTTCATGACTTTGTTCACGTCTGACTTTGGTTTCTGATTATTGTCATAAGCAAGAATGACTCGAGTTTTCTCATTTGATTATAATAATTATGTGTCTGGTGAATTTCTTTAACTTCAGCACTATGGAATTAAAACTCAGAATAACACGGTAATTAAGAACAATATGTTCAGTGAAACTGAATGACAAATGCAAATGTGCCCTTCGCAAGTACACATCTCAATAAAAGATATCATGGAAACTGTGATTTAAATAAAACCAGCTTGGATCAGCAGATATTGTCATCAGTGCTGACGGATGCTTCACTTCAGCAGACAGAGACTCTGTAAAAACACTCTTCTGCGCTTCTGGATTCAGATCTGCCAGAGGAAACACAACTGGACACCTGGAGGAAAGACCTGCATTGAGAATGAAACAAAAGTGAAGCTTTCCAAGAATTTGAGACAAACACTGAATGTAACATATCTTTATTTTTTGGCCAAAAATGATATAAAAAATGCAAGCATCAAACCACAAGTACTTAATTTACAACCATAAGTGAAATCAAACATAACACATTGCGTAACTGTGTTTGTGAACAATCTACAATGAGAATGATAGTTTGCGCTATTACAACATAATTTGCTCACGAGGACAAGCAGGGGAAAGGTGCCAGTGTAGTATGCAGTGGTTCAACAGTGTTCTGACAGTCTCAAATGGCTCGCACTAATATTTAGACAATGGAAAGATTGTTAAACTACGAAAAAGAAAAAAAGGTGCCTGTGTCTCTGTTTCACTTCAATAAACACAAAAGGTTGTGAACTGAACATGACTTGTAAAGGAAAATAAGCTGAACACAAAAATAGACAAAATCAGCCAACTTTTTTTTTAATAGCTTTTTCGATGGAATTTAAGCATAACACAACATGAGTCTAGAAGAATGCATAAGCAGAGCTATAATTAAATATGAATTGTCCAAGTGCGGTTTAGTGTTTTAACAACAGTCCTGAAGTTATTAGGGTTCAGCTTCCTCAAGCTGATGTAGATAACGTGTCACGTCGTTATTGAACAAAAGTAAAAGCCAAAGCCACATTCAAGAACATGAAACAAGTCTGTACATTAGAACAAATCCCATTAATGAATGAATGACAGGCCTCAAAAACGAGCTTTTCAAAATCTGAAAAAGTAACTGAAAAACTGAGAGCAAACAAAGGAGCCATCGGTTTTTAGGCTAAAACGTACTGCTTCTCTTTCTAAAAAGTATTATTATTCACGGCATTTATGAAAACAACAAAACTTTCCCTTCACCAAATACAAAGTCATGCGCAAAACAAACAAGACAACACAAAGGTTTCAGTGTAACTAACATTGACGTGAAATGAAGACACATTTCCGCAGGCACTGCAGTTGAGGCAGAAACAGAGGGAGCTCAAAACACAAAGAGCTACAATTTCCTTCCCTACGACTATTTACAAACAGTACACGAGCTCTGCAGTAGTTTGAGTTGGACCGTACACACACTATTAAGTGTCAGCTCAGTATTATGCCGGGGTCATGTTTATTCGGTCATCCAGGTTGCACTGGGTTTCTTAATATTGTGAAGGGCTGTGTGTTTATGAAGACTACACATCTGTTATTCTCAATGTCTTTACGTGGGTTTTTTAATGAACAGCCTTTCAAACTGAACTTACATTTATTATTTGGTCCATTGGGATTTACTGGAATATCAGGAGACGACTAAATGTTCTGTACGTTTAAAACAAAATCAACTTTTTCGCTGTTTGTAGATGCTTTCTGCTGCATTATGCAAGGACTGAAAAACGAAAAGAAAAATCTGAACAGAGCTTAGAAAAGCACATCTGGAACCAATAAGGTCACAAGTAGGATCAATCGCAAGACATTTATAATACAGTATATACATTTTTGTGGTCTAAAAAGGACATCAAGCCTCATTTGTGAAACAAGCAGAATGAATTCATATGAAAAACCATTTTTATGTAAATAGTCACATTAATAAATGCGTTCATTTGTGCTTGAGGTGATGATGACATATTTTTGTAGGGCAACTCGGAAGTAAGCACCCCCCTGGTTTCCTTGACCAAAACCCAACAGGATTTTTCCATTAACTTTTGGGTTTCTGTATTTTATGTCATAGAATAAACCGTCAAAATAGCCTGAGCTTGTATTAACCAGAGACCTTATTTCAGAGAATTAACCAAAAACCCATTCAAAAAAACCATCGACTTCAGAATGATGGAAAAGCTAATTCGTTTCCAGACTTTGGCCTACAAAAATATGTCATCCCTGCAGCACTCTGTTGGTTTTTGATGCAACGTGGTGCTCACATTAGATGTAGACAGGGTGTAAGAATGTTTTTACACCGTAATTCATTTTGCTTGTTTTTAATGGATGAAGCTCGTGATCTTGAAATTGGTCGATGGTTGAAGAAAAACAATGGAGAACAGTAGAAAACAGAGAGCAATCTTCCTTTATCGCTTACGTCCCATTTATCCAAGCATGGATACTGCTGCTCACACACGAGATACAAAAGTACAGTCCACTTTATCCAGAGGAGGTGGCTGCTCCACAAGAGGTCCTCCAGCTCTTAAGACTTGATTGTTGGGTCAGGAGGGAGGTACAGATGCCATCTTTAGTCGCCCACAAGTCTTCACTTATGAGCTTAGGGCACTGCTCTTTATTCCAGGAAAAAGCACCACATAATAAAGTTAAAGAGATGTTCTTCAGGTCATCTCATCATGGTAACAAGAGTCAAGCACATATGGTTACCTGGTCATTGGGAGTTTTCTTTTCCCCATTGACGCCCTTCAACAGCACGGACTCCTCCGTCTTTTTTGCCTTCATCTCTACGACGATGTCCTCTTTGTTAGTCTTCTCCTTGGTGCTGTAGGCATTCATGCTGTAGAGATTAACACACCGATACACCACACTGCAACATTTGGCTGCATAGATGTTTTTCTGTACTTCTGAACTGAATTATATATTGCATATGCAATTTGTTGTTAGAAAGTTTTGTCAAAATCCCTACAAGAAGTGAATCAAAAGTTTGGACACAACTGACAAAATTTGTTTCTCATGATTGTAAAAACCGTTTGATCTTCAAATGCCTATTTTTGCAGACAAATAAATTGACCCATATGAATTTCTTTTCTAGAATGATATTATTATTTTAATAGGGTCTGTTTATAAACATTAGTAACATGAACATGAAATACATGAAACTACAGTATAAGTCATTATAATCAGTAATTATGTCCCCACTGGATGCAACAAATGCCTCGTTTGTAATGGGTTTTAATGGTTTTGTCTCATCATGCCGGGAGATGGCATCACAGTCTGTTAAGGGGCGTAACATTTCCGTCACACGCTTGAGGTATTCGGCCAATCACAACGCACTGGATTGCTGGCCAATCAGAGCACAACTCGCTTTTCAGAACGATGAGCTTTGTAAAAATCGAAGCGTTTCAGAAAGGCGGGGCATAGAGGAGAAACAATAATGTACATTATGTGGGAAAAAATTTGTTTTTTGAAACTTAAACCGCATAAACACATTTCATTACACCAAATACACAAAATAATGTTCTTTTAAGCAACCTCATATGACCCCTTTAACATTGATAATGATAAGATATGTTTCTTGAGCACCAAATTAGCATATCAGAATGAAGCATCATGTGAAACTGAAGGATGTGGTGAAATGATGCTGAAAATTCAGCTTCGCTTCACAGGAATAAATTACATTTTAAAATATATTCAAATAGAAAACAGTTCTTTTAAAATGTTAAAAAATATTTCACAATATTACTGTTTTTACGATCAATTAAATGCAGCCTTGGTGAACATAAGTGACGTCTTTCAATAACATAATAAAAATTGACCAACTCAAAACTTGCACAGTAGTGTACTTATACATTTTATAAATTAATAAAACATAATTTTATACATAGATAAATTTAGATAAAATATGTAAAAATTTTTTTACAATAATCTAAGCATAGATATTACATTTATATTAAAAGAAATGTTCCTAAATAAATGTTTGTTATTATAATACATTTAGTCCATTATATTTAAGTGTCATATTTAACATTAATAATCAAATATATTAAATATGAAATCAACATGGTCATGATTAATAACAGTGATTAATCATTATTAATAATTATTATTATTCTAAAATGTTTAATAATCAACTGGATGTTCCCTGATTTTCAGTGTAAATAAGGAACATTAACACGTACTGCTCCTGATGCTGTAAGTCTTGGTCTCTATTCCAAAGTCATTTGTTGAATTGCAGACAGCAACCATGTCAGTGGTAACTTTAAGCATCACAACGCTGTGGACTTGATCCTCCGTCTCTCTTTTAACCACCTCACGCCAGCTCTGAGACTACAACACACACACACAAATACATAAACAAGACAAAAGCGTCAATCCACAGCTCAGTGTAACACGAGCAGAGCACTGAGAGGAAATCTGTGTTACCTGACTGCCAGTGATGCTCCAGGTGATGGCGGGTCTAGGGTAACCTCCCACCTCACAGCTCAAATTCACCCAACCCCCGACTTTCTCCGTCAGCTCAATCTCCCTCTCCGCATCCTTCATCTGAGGGGCGCCTGGAGGAACAGATCCAGCAACTATTTTAGAAATACTAAAACTAAATATAAAGCTCTTTTGGTGAGTTTCAGCAGTTTAAATCCCTTGATGAGCTCTTCCTCACCCTGTACGATAATATGGACAGAACCGCTAGTCAGCAGGCCTGGAAGAGACGGTACAGTCACCTCACAGTCATACTGTCCAGATGTGTCAAACGTGGCATCCTGCAGCTGGATTAAGTGTCCCCTTCCAACCTCAATCCCATCCTATACACAAACAAATGTGTGCAAACAAATTTAGTGAAGAACGGGAGGAGTAAAAAGAGGCTCTAAACGGAATGTGGGAGACCAAATGAACGTGTCTAGAGTGCTGAAAGGTAAGTGAATCACACTGCAGCGTTACCTTAAACCACACAGTAGACGTCTCTAAAGACGACAGGGCATTGCAGGTGGCTGTCAGACTCTCTCCTTTCAGCATGACCTCAGAGTCTTTGGGCACCACCACAGCTGGGTCCAGATCTGAGCACACACACATATATGTGAACGGTCAGTGATTCAGAGTAAAAGCCTTGTTGTGAGCGTTACTTGAATTATATCAGCTTCATTTAATGAGGGTGAATAAATGATGACAGAATTGTTCATTTGGGGTAAAGTATTGCTTTCATATTGCTCCAGCAAAATTGAACTTTTAACTTAAAAATATCACTTTTTTAATCCATTTTTTAATTAAAATGATTAATGAAATAATAGAATTAAAACAAATGTATGTATTTTGCAACATAAATAGAAAATGTGGAAGAATTGAGGCCTAGTAAACCTAGGGAAGTTTTATTTTTCAATAAAGGGTGTAACTCATACTGCTAATAATGTTGGCTCCTTTATGTTAAATTATTTTTGTCATTTTGTTTCTCATTTAAATCACTTTGGCCAAAAGTATCTGTAAAATTAATAAATAAAATTTTGGAGTCGGTAAGATTTTTGAAAAATGTTTTTGAAAGAATGCTATAATGCTCACTAAGGCTGCATTTAAAAGTGATATTGTGAAATATTATTACAATTTAAGATAACTGTTTTATATTTTAATATATTTTAAAATGTCATTTATTCCTCAAATTTCAGCATCATTACTCCAGTCTTGAATGTCACATGATTCTTCAGAAATCATTCTTATATGCTGATTTGCTGCTCAAGAAACATTTCTTGTTATTATCAATAATCAAAGTTGTGCTGCCCATTATTTTTGTGAAATCCGCAATACATTTTTTGTTTCAATATTTTTATGGATGAATAGACAGTTCAAAAGAGCAGCATACAATTGAAATAGAAATCTTTTGTAACACTATAAATTTTATTAGTGTCATTTTTGATAATTTCAATGCACCCTTGCTAAAAAAAAAGTATTAAAGGGGTCATCTGATGCGATTTCAAGTTTTCCTTTCTCTTTGGAGTGTTACAAGCTGTTTGTGAATAGACTAAAGTCTCAAACCCAAAGAGATATTCTTTATCAAACTTAAGAGTCAACCACGCCTATCTAAAATGGCTCGTTCCAACACGCCCCCACATGTCTACGTCACTATGTGGGAAGATTTGCATATCGCTGCCCAAATGTTCACGCAAAGAAAGAAGGTGTAACTTTTATTCTCACTGTAGTATTGTTGTTGCCGCCACCGCCATGTCGTGAAGACGCTGTGTGTTTTGTTGTGAAACCGAAACTACTTTGTTTGGCCTTCCAAAAGAGAACACGACTAGAAAATAGTAAAATATTCAGATGTGTCCAGCGCATTTTATGGAGGACTGTTTCCTGATCCTGGAAAAGTAGACTACAATGCCGGCTGTTCTGACTCACAGACTGTAAGTACATTTTCATATTTAAAGAATTTGCCACTGATGATTCAAACGTGAGTTTTGAGCAGTGTAGAGTAGCGCTTGTTGTTTGTCATTTCTCCGATCACAAATGCAGACATGGTTTGATGTTTACGGGACGTGATGCAACGCGTAAAAAGACAGTATAAGTCATTATAATCCGTAATTATGTCCCCACTGGATGCAACAAATGCCTCGTTTATAATGGGTTTTAATGTTTTTGTCTCGTCGCTCCAGGACACAGCATCACAGTCTGTTAAGGGGTGTAACATTTCCGTCACACGCTTGAGGTATTCGGCCAATCACAACGCACTGGATAGCTGGCCAATCAGAGCACAACTCGCTTTTCAGACCAATAAGCTTTGTAAAAATCGACGCATTTCAGAAAGGCGGGGTATAGAGGAGAAACAATAATGTACAGTATGTGGAAAATAATGTGTTTTTTTAACCTTAAACCGCATAAACACATTTCCTTACACCAAATACACCAAATAATGTTCTTTTTAGCAGCATCATATGACCCCTTTAATATAAAAATCTTATCTTGAATGGTAGAGAAAATGTTAATTATTCAACATTATTAAGTGTCAACAAATTTGGCAACAATACTGATAGATGATTCGATTATGCTGGTGTTACTGTGTGTGAAAACTTGAGAAGCTGGAAGTTGAACTCACAGTGCACAGAGAGCTGTAGGGTGTCTAACACCTCATCATGGTTCACAGCATCCACATCCAGAGAGTGACATTCATACACACCGCTATCTGCACGAGACACTTCCTTCAGAACCAGCAACCCCTGAGAGGAATCCAGCTCCACATCTGACTGTTATGAGCAGGACACACAGAAGAGTGTGAATGTCTATTATACATTCATCCATAGACCACAAGTAATAGTATACAGTGAGTAACATGAAAAAAAAAATTATACAATCCCTTTATGTTTTTTCAATAAAGTCTGAGTAAAGTCTAGCAGTCATTCTTCAGCAGTGTTTTTTAACTGTGGTCTGTGGACCACTTGATATCCTTTACCAGTGTTGTTATTGTTAACTAAAACAAAAAATGTTTTTGTTAACTGAAATAAAGCTGAAATAAAATAAAATATAACTATTACATGAAAAACGTAACTTAAAAACTTAAACCAAAATAATTAGAAATGTTACCTTGGCAACTCTGAAATAAAACGCAAAACAATAAATTGAACAAAATTATATTATATAAATAATACTAAAATAACACTACCCTTCAATTAAAACTATATATTAAAATTATTATATATTATAACTATCTAATGTAATTATCAAAAAGCACCATCATTGAATTCTTTGATGGATTAATCAGCTAAAACAAAGAATTACCTCTATAATTGTTTTAATATTATTTCCGGACTAATTAGCGTTAATTACTGTTGTCTCACTTCAGAAATGTAACATAATTGAACACTGACATTTATGAAAACAGTCTGGGCTGCGTTTCTCGATAACGATTGATCTTAGCGCTTAAGACTGTTTTCTACGAGTCAATTTACGATCGTTCATTATTGTTTCACGTGCGTTTCCCAAAAATGCACTTAACACAATCGCACGTAGCCGTACTTTAAATGATACTTAGGAGTCGCTATCCGTTTGTCAAGTGCTGAAATGTCACCTTATAGAATGGCTCGTAATTGTAGTACACGCTCGTTTATTGAAATGTTAACCTAATGCTGCGTTCCAGAGAACTCGGATATAATAACTATAATACAATATTATATTATATTATATAAAATAATATATAATATACTTTATAGAGAGAGAGAGAGAGACGTTATTTCCGGGTCCAGTACATGGCTGGTGCACGTCAGCAAGTCATTGACAGATTTTTTTCCCAGTCTTTGAAGCATATTTCCTACATTACTCTTTTATTTATTTATTTATTTTGTTCAGTCATTTAATTTAGGTGTGTATTTCTATTTTTCTGCCCTTTCTAATTATTTAATTTATAAATTAATAATAAAAAAGAGTAATAAAGTGTACAATAAAGTACAATCAAATCCTTATATTATAATCTCATTGCACTTGAATAAAGTTAAAGGTGTAATCTGCCGATTGTCCTGCAGGTGACCGCATAAATCTGTCTTCTTACGATGCACTTAGGGCTTTACGATTACTCCAGAGCACGCGTAGATCTACGATAATTTTCACGTGCTACTTAAGTTACGATGCTTTTGGGAAACAGACCGTAATATTAAGATCAGTCGTACGATCGTTTTTATGAACTTCTTAGGCTTACGAAGCTTTTGGGAAACGCAGCCCTGATTAAGAAAGTTCTTTAGCTAAAAGGTACAGTTAAGTTATTTCAAATAAAATAAAAAAATCGCAATTTGGCACAATTACAGACTGGCCTTTTTAGCCTAGATTGGCATAGACCAGGGCTGTCCAAACTCGGTCCTGGAGGGCCGGTGTCCTGCAGAGTTTAGCTACAACTTGCCTCAACACACCTGACTGGAAGTTTCTATGCCTAGTAAGAGATTGATTAGCTGGTTCAGGTGTGTTTAATTAGGGTTGGAGCTAAACTCTGCAGGACACCGGCCCTCCAGGACCAAGTTTGGACAGCCCTGGCATAGACTAAAGAATATTTAAAACTGCAGGTAGTTGTTTTGAGGTAGTTGGTACTTCTCCTCAGATTTGCAGTTTTTGCTTTACTGAAGTGGTCTGCCATCTGCAACATTTGAGAACCACTGTTGTAAAGTCATTTTGTCATGTTGTCATTAAAGCAAATGCATATTAAACACATACTTAAAGCTGCAAGTCAATTATGGTACTGTTCACTCTGTGCATATCAAGCACATTGTCTGGGCCAGACGTCTACTATGTCCGCTTCTTCTCATTGCTTTACAGCCTCCCATTCAGAAAAAACGGGTCCAAATAAAAGAGACTATTCTCACTTGTTCTTGGTTGAAAATGATGGGTGCTGGGGGGTTCCCATCGCCTTGACAACGGATCTCCACTGTGTCCCCCTCTTTGACCAAGCCCTCGGGCGATTCTTTCCATATCTCCACGCTGGTCGTGGGGTCTATATGACATATGCACATAACACAAAGAGCAAAGGGCCATGAATCTTATTTCATTCAAATGTATCTCGCCAAGGCAACATAATTCTCATACTCAGTTATTTTTTGGACAGCCCTGGCATAGACTAAAGAATATTTAAAACTGCAGGTAGTTGTTTTGAGGTAGTTGGTTCAGATTTTCAGATTTGCAGTTTTTGCTTTACTGAAGTGGTCTGCCATCTGCAACATTTGAGAACCACTGTTGTAAAGTCATTTTGTCATGTTGTCATTAAAGCAAATGCATATTAAACACATACTTAAAGCTGCAAGTCAATTATGGTACTGTTCACTCTGTGCATATCAAGCACATTGTCTGGGCCAGACGTCTACTATGTCCGCTTCTTCTCATTGCTTTACAGCCTCCCATTCAGAAAAAACGGGTCCAAATAAAAGAGACTATTCTCACTTGTTCTTGGTTGAAAATGATGGGTGCTGGGGGGTTCCCATCGCCTTGACAACGGATCTCCACTGTGTCCCCCTCTTTGACCAAGCCCTCGGGCGATTCTTTCCATATCTCCACGCTGGTCGTGGGGTCTATATGACATATGCACATAACACAAAGAGCAAAGGGCCATGAATCTTATTTCATTCAAATGTATCTCGCCAAGGCAACATAATTCTCATACTCAGTTATTTAGTCAGTGCTGACAAAGCAAAGACCTTTGTAGCTGTGTCACAATAAACACACCTCAAAATGGAGTTTACCATTAGCAGTGACCAGTGCTGGGTAGTAACTGATTACATGTAATCTGGATTATGTAATCAGATTCCAAAAATTAACAAAGTACTTGTTATTACATTATATGTTTTAAAATGCTTACAGCATTTACAGTTACTTTTTGTTTTTGTTTACATGATTGCATATTATTCACATTATTCAAATAAATTATTTGTAATTTATTGATTTTCCCTAATTATTATTTTTTCTCTTTCACATTTCTCTTTACATTGATAAGCAACTTGCAAACCCCCTGAGGTTCTTTCACAAACCCTAGTTTGGGAAACCCTGACGTAAAGTGATATTTACAGTATTTCTTCTTGTTGATAGCAAACAATGGAAGATATTTTCTTGCTCTTTCTATTTTTATATCAGTGTGGTACAAAATATTCCTATTTAAGTCAATGTGACTTGAGTCAAAAGTAATCTAAAACCAGTCAACAAAAGTAGTCTGATTAGATTACCTAAAATGTGTAATGTGTTACGTTACTAACTACAATTTGTATCATTTGTATCTACCCAGCATGGCCTGTGAAACACTAAAGCTATCTGAAATATAAAAAACAGTCAAATACAAAACCATGTTAGATCTGTCAGATCTAATGTGATCTTTTAACCTTAGTGGTATTTCGGACCAATGAGATTTCACAGTGGGCGGAGCTATCCAGCACATTGCAACAGATACAAAAGCCCAAGCATCCAAGTAGTGTTATTTAGCTTGTCCCAGATGCAAGAGTTTGAATATATCACATTCCACTTCATCAAAAACTCTCAATCATAAAAGGACTTACAATGAACTGTAATATTGATGCCTTTGGACTCGGATGTCCTGACAGCTCCTGGGACAAAATAGCTGACTTCACAGGAAAAGTGGGCGTCTTTGTCTTCCTTGGTCACCTTATAATGCAATTCACTCTGCACTGTATATAGACCACTGGATTCCTTCGTCACTAGCGTTACCACGTTCGCCACTGACATGAAACATGCACACAACCAGACATACATTCACATTAGTGGCAACATTTAAGAGGAAACAGAACTTAATTCTTCATATAAACCTTGCTGGAAAAACCAGGTCATACCATCTTTAGGAGTAGCAGGTTTTTAGAACAATGTTGCTTGTTCAGTGTGGTCTACCAGCTCAAAAGAGCTTGACCAAGATGGACTACCAGGCCAGTAAAGGTTCCACCAGTCCAGCTGACCAAACAATGAACACAGCCTGGACCTGCTAATGACCTAATAACCAGCTACAGCTCTAAAGTCAACATGAAACGTGTTCGCAACTCAGGACCAAATTTTCTTAATTGGGCATTAATTGGATTGTGAATAATAGAGATTTTTTTAATCATTATAATAAAGCAATAAGCCCCAAGAAGCCGTGGTTTACAGTGAATTTATAACAGCTAAGGGGCGTTGCCTAAAACCCCCTTAGCTGTTATAAATTCACTGTAAACCACAGCTTCACGGGGTTTATTGCTTTTATAAAACGGTTATTCCATATATGTAGTAAGGTTTCACAAAATAAAACAGAGCAAATAAAGTGTAATGATTAGGGTGTAACGATTCACTCGTTTTCTCGATGCATCGATTACATACCTTGACGATGCAATGCATCGATCTTGAAACATGGATTTTTGAATCGTGAATCGTCGATTTCGGACAGTAATCGATTTAAAACGCTAAGAATCTAATGAATCGCGATTTCTATAGCGATTCAATGCTTTCAAAATATATACACATTAAATTACTACAAGCACTAATTAATGGAGACCTTGAACAGTGTCCGTGCCCTCGCATCTCTCCTTCACGCGCTCCACTATTTACCGCCTGTGACTGTCACAGGATTGCGCTCGCGCTCAGTTCGTCTCACTGACACATGTTTTGAGCAGCTGATGTGTGATCTCTCCTGAGTACTCGTGGCCAGTAATGCTAAAGTGAAGTAGTTGAAGGTGGTGGAGGTGGGGGTCCCCCTCGGTCCGTTCGGCGCGGGGCCCGGTGCGACTGCACCAGTTGCACCCCCCTAAGGATGGCCCTGAATGCACTTAAAGAATGCAGAATCGAATCGTTAATCGAATCCAATCTAATTTAATTGTGTAATTTCTGAGTTTGCAAAAATTGTTCTGAATCGTTCTGAATTTATAAAAATCGTTCTTGAATTGAATCGAAAACCTATGAATCGTGAATCGAATCGATTCGCTGTCTACCCAAAGATTCACAACCCTAGTAATGATATTAATAAAAACAGTATTCTTCCACCAAACAATGTAGTTCCTCAGAAACAGTTGTGGTTGCAATAAAGTGGTTGCCAAGCAACACACAAAGTAAACAAAGGTGTATGTTTGTAGAGTAATTTACAACAGCTTCAAACGTGGCTCAGCCAATCAGAATCAAGGACCAGAACTATCCGTTTTATAAGCTGATATTAGATAATGAATTGTGTATGCTCATTAGAATTAATGAGCAGCTTATTAGAATTTTAATATATCTACATCACTAGTCTCAAAGGTGAAAAGTTGTTGCATTTTAATGTAAAATTACACATATAAATCAATTTTTTCTTTGTTTAATGTACACTGATGAGTCCTGCACAATAAGACAAGCAATATGTGTTAATAAAGTAAATAAGGTCCGTTTTGATTTGATGTTTACTCTAGGCTAGATTCTTCTAGATTTTCCAGCAGGGGACATGAATGTTCATATACTGTACATACAGTTTAAAGGTTTGGGCTTAGTGTTGTTGTTATTTTTTTTGGACAGGATTTTTTTTTAAGATAACTGGAGTAATTCAATATTTCCATTACAGGAAAAAAATACATTTTAAAATATATTAAAAAGATTTGGGTTAATAAATTGTAAAAAATATTTCATTTCAATATTTCAATAAAAACCTGCTGACCCCAAACATTAGGACACTTGTATAAAAAGTAATTAATATTATTAATATTGCTTGAAATTATATTAGAACTGAATTATAAAGCGAAATGAATGATAATGTTATAGAAAAAAAATATAGATACATCTGTCAGTGATGAGGTCTGTGCAAAGCATACAGTATTCCTTTTACTCACAGCCATTAATAGGGTGGATGAGGATGTGATCACGGTACCATGTGATATTTGGCTTGGGAAAGCCTTCTCTGGTCTCACAAGATGCAATCTAACCAAATAAAAGATGTGTCAGCTTAAACCCACCACACAATATTTGACTCACACAAACATAATATATGAACACAGAGAGAATCTAAATATATGATGTACCTTAGCTGGGGAGTCACCGGACACAGAAACTCCAGAGAGGACACCGTCAATGACAGGAGGCTCTGGGGGGTCTGAAAACAGCAAGTTAATATTTATACTTATAAACTCAGGAAAAGAAGCAACGATATTAAGCAATTTAGTGAGAATGTTCAACTGACAAGAGTGAGAGACTTACCAAAAACCTTCAAGAGAGTCCTGCCCTCTCCATTGCCTGCTGCCAAACCACTGACCTGACAGAAAAACTCTCTTTCATCAGACAGCTTAACGTCCTGAATGGTCAGAGTTTCTCCATCACTGTTTGATCGCACACTGATACGATTGCTGTAGCTCGTGTTCTCGTCCACCTTCTGCATGGTCAGGTCGCTGTAGGAGATCCTGACCCGGTGACCTTCATGTTCCCGCTAAGGATGATGGGAAGTAAAACTTGGTAAATGGTCTGTAGATATGATTCGAGTCCCTCATTCAAATGTAAGTCTAAGGGACTTTTTAATCATTTTAATGTCAGCCAGGCAAAATGTTAAAATCTGAGCAATTAAATATATCCAGAAACATTAAAGGGGTCATATGATGCGATTTCAATTTTTCCTTTCTCTTTGGAGTGTTACAAGCTCTTGGTGCATAACGAAGATCTGTAAAGTTGCAAAGACTAAAGTCTCAAATCCAAAGAGATATTCTTTATAAACGTTAAGAGTCAGCCACGCCTACCTAAAACGGCTCGTTCTAACACGCCCCCACATATCTACGTCACTATCTGGGAAGATTTGCATAGCACCGCCCAAATGTTCATGCAAAGAAAGAAGGCGTAACTTTTATTATCGCTGTAGTATTGTTGCCGCCGCTGCCATGTCGTGAAGTGTGCTTCGTTGTGAAAGCGAAACTACTTTGGTTGGCCTTCCAAAAACGATGCCATAGAAGAACCTTTTTGTCTAAATGGTTCCAGAAAGAACCTTTAACATCTGAAGAACCTTTCTGTTTCACAAAAGGTTCTTTGTGGTGAAAGAAGGTTCTTCAGATTACAAAAACGCAAGAAAGAGATGGTTCTTTAAAGAATCTTTGACTGAATGGTTCTTTGTGGAACCAAAAATGGTTCTTCTATGGCATCGCTTGAAGAACCTTTTGAAGCACCTTTAGTTTTATGACCCCTTTAAAGTGTAAGTTGACCCAAAAATGGAAGTTCTGTCATAATTTATTCATCCTCATATCATTCCAAACCCATAAGACTTCCGTTCATCTTTATGTTTCCATTCATCTATTTCTAATATTCTTTCATCATTTTGTCCATCTATTGAAAGTCCCTGCAACCAAAAATTTCACACACTAAAAAAAACACACAAAAAAACAAAGTACACGCAGTAAAATACATTGTAAAAGTGCTCCAAATGAAACAAGCAGTTTAGTCCAAGTCTTCTTTAGAGACACGATCCATTTCAATGATGGACAACTTTAATTTTATTCCCATTCAAAACATTGATCAATATTCATAGAGCTCATCAAATATGGTCAACGAAAGCTCTAACATACTTGCTTGACGTCACATAAACATGTTTGAGTTTCTGCAAGAAACAATGAAGTTTGTTCTCACACCAAATAAGCATAGTTGAGCTTCGGTTTATGCATGCTGATCAATGTTTATATGTGAATAAAAGCCTAAATTGAATCTGTTCTCCACATAAAGCGATTGCATCACTGTAGAAGACTTGGATTAAACTGGATTACTTTTACAAATCTGTCAGGTTTCTTTAAAAATATCTTAATTTGTGCTTGAAGATGAACACAAGTCTTATAGGTTTGGAATGACATGAGGGTACACAGAATTATCATTTTTGGGTGAACTATCGCTTTAAATCAAATAAGTGAAAGAGCCTGAGAACTTTCAGGACTCACCACAAACCACTGGACCATGACCATCATGGGCTTCTCAGTGAAGGCGTACAGGCAGGGGATCTCTGCAGACTCATCCATGTAAACCTCTACAGAGTCCTCCATCCTAAGATCCACTAGCGCCCAAGCTGCCAAAGAAAACACATTGAGATTGTGTGCTTGAGGCCCTATGAGAACAAACGCTGCTTTATCAACACGTGAAAAAAAAAAACACATTAACAAGCTTTTAATGCATTTTAGATTGCGTACTAATGTTTAAGCCACAGCCTTAGAGAAAACTCAATTACACTCCTATTAATGTTAGGTCAGCAGCAGTAAAACACTCTCTTTGTTAAAATTGTTCAGGATCAGTTGAAGTCTGTACATGATGACAAGGCCCTTGCTGAATCTGTACACTGTTTTTGCTTGTTCTGCACTGATTGTGGGGTGAAATTATTTAGGATTGATTTAATATGGTAAAAAGTGGACAGAGAAGACATAAAAAAAAAAAAAAAGCCAAAGCAGATACTCAAACATTGCTGGTGACACAGGTTTTCATGCTGTCATGTTGAAGATTTACGTTTTTCATAGTTTCACAGTTGAGACTTCTGCAGAATTCTGGGACTGTAGTTTGCATGCGGGCCAACTGAGAACATCAAACAGTTATTAAGTCATTGGTCTCAGTTGTTATCCTGTTGTGATTGTTATCAGGACAGCTCACATGGTATCTATGCAGTTCTTTTAAATTTTCCGGAACTGCTTGTTGGGGAAAATCAATGTAATTCCAATGCACATACGTCAGATCTGTTGATAGCAAAAAGCATATTCAAATTAGCCAATATATTTAGTAAACAAATACACAAGGGATGTAAGAGGTGCATAACTTGACTGAGGAATGTTTAAATTCTGCAGAACTTTTTGTAATTCTGCAGGCAGATTCTCTGCAGCCTTGCTGATGACCCACATTTGTAGTTGCATTGATCTTGCAGAAGTTGAAAGCTAAACCGCACTGGCAGAGCTTCACATGGCTGGCAATATTACTTTAAAGAATGCTCTAGGCCACCATACCACATCAGCACTGACCGAATCACAGGAAAATAGGCAAAATCATTAACTCCATGCAAGTTATTCTGCATATAAGCTATTACGTGTTATGGCTCTTGAATGCATTTTCATAGAAAGCAAGAGATAAAACATGGCCCATTAGCTTACTTCATAATGCATAAAGTGGATTGTCTTTGCAGGAATATGAAAAACTATTAATATACATTTAAGATATTAAGCTGAATCTTGCAAAAATATGTCCAGGTCCGCAAGAAATAAGAGCATAATTCAGAATAAATCAGACTATTTTAGGAACATTAAGATTGTTTGTATTGTGACATATGGTATTTAACACAATTAAGCTAATTTTTAAAAAAGCTAATTAAACTTATTACTATAATGTGTCTAGTACTTAAAGATAAAAAATCTTACTATATTACAGAGAATGAGATTCTGCATTACAGTAAAGATAACTGGCAGGAGGGAGACTTTACTGTCAAATCAGTTAACAATAACACGCTATTGAATGGTTTTGTGAAATTCACCCTTAAATGGATAGTTCACCCAAGAAAAAAACTATTTTTTATTAATGTACACTACCATTCAAAAAGTTTGTGGTCAGTAAGATTTTTATTTTTACAAGTAATTTATATTTTTATTCAGCAAGGATGCATTAAACCAATCTAAAGGTAAAATAAAGACATTAAAACAATTCAAATAATAATAATAATACTAATAAATGCTTTGCCATCAAAGGAGTAAGTGGCATTTTAATACATACTAAAATAGAAAGTAGTTATTTTATATTATAATAATATTCCACAATATTAATTGTATTTTTTAATCAAATAAATGCATCATTGGTGAGCAAAATCTCTTTTAAAAACAATAATACATTTTACTAAGCCCAAATGTTTGAAAGGTATTTATTTATTCATTCATTCATTCATCAATTCATTCAATTTCAATGTGACACAAAATAAGATGTTTAGCAAAATGTCCGAGCTGCTCTTGTCCATTCAATAAAAGTGAACAGAGACTGGATTGGTTCAATATTTATTAGTACCAAAATATATGGCTCAAGTACTACATTCCAAGTCTCTGAACCCAGACAATAGCTTTGTGTGGAACAGTCTGAGTAAATGAAGACTCAACTTTCATTTTTGGGTAAACTATTAATTTAAAATCCTCCCTGTCTTTACTTTCTGGCAGCCTCTTTTGTGGCAACATTGAGGTTTTGAGTAGCAAACACAGACCTGCCGGCAGCTGCCACCACACCAACTGAAAAAATACAGACCATATGTCTTTTGTGTGTGATGATTATATTTGGCAGCACACCTTCAATGAAGCGCAGAGAAAGAACAGCATTTTTAAAAACAAGACCCAGATTTTGTGACCACAAGCGTGATTTTAATCTGAAAATCTTTGTCTGACTCAGACATGAGCGATACAATTCATCTTTCATTCCTCAGATATCTGCGATCAAAACAAGCGTCCAGCCACTGTGACTTTTCAAATGTCACCCTCTGCCCTCAACGGCCTTTTTGTATCAAAAGAAAGTCATTTTTTCCTCCCTTCAGCCCTTCCATCTCTCTGCAACCTGCTCTCTGTCTCTCTCTCGCTCTTTCTCTCAGCACGCAGAAAATAGGCTTGGACTGAAAGGCCTCCTTTTTAATTGGAAACATCTGGGAAGTAGGGAGCTGGACTGGTGGGGTGCCGTGGAGACGGGTTATTATGGGATTTCCACGTCCTTGGCGAGTGACTGGTGGAGGAGAGAGACGTTGGCGAGGGTTCAGGGGTGAAGCGGCTTCACAACAACCTCATCACTCGTCTCCCTCCCCTCAGCGGTATGAGGTCAGTGGCACAGCTACTGCTGGGAAAGAGGGGATCTGGTTGTGTCAACAACACCCGAGATGGGTTGCCCTCAGAGCTCACAGTGTGTTTGTGATTGAATGATCAATGAGACATGTGGTTTGTGCAATTTCAGCTCAACACTGCAAAAAATCATATCCTTAATCAATATCTTTGTTCAAAAATCCATCACTAAACACTGCTTAAAACAAGAGGTTTAATAGTAAACAAAAATCAGACAAAAAGTGTACTTAACAGGTTTAATGAGGGAAAGAACTACAATCCCATGAACCAATGCGAATGACATAATGACAAAAATAATGGAGAAATATCCATTTAAAGTTGTTGTTACCTTTACAAATCTATTTTCCTATTTAGAAAATGAATGGCATTTTTATTTCTTGAACCTGACAGTCGAATATTGGTAAGAAACCTCAAGGTTGTGATAGATTTCTCTTCAAATGTTTGTGCCCTTAATCTTTATGTGTTATTATTCAAAATAGGCTTGGACTGAAAGGCCTCCTTTTTAATTGGAAACATCTGGGAAGTAGGGAGCTGGACTGGTGGGGTGCCGTGGAGACGGGTTATTATGGGATTTCCACGTCCTTGGCGAGTGACTGGTGGAGGAGAGAGACGTTGGCGAGGGTTCAGGGGTGAAGCGGCTTCACAACAACCTCATCACTCGTCTCCCTCCCCTCAGCGGTATGAGGTCAGTGGCACAGCTACTGCTGGGAAAGAGGGGATCTGGTTGTGTCAACAACACCCGAGATGGGTTGCCCTCAGAGCTCACAGTGTGTTTGTGATTGAATGATCAATGAGACATGTGGTTTGTGCAATTTCAGCTCAACACTGCAAAAAATCATATCCTTAATCAATATCTTTGTTCAAAAATCCATCACTAAACACTGCTTAAAACAAGAGGTTTAATAGTAAACGAAAATCAGACAAAAAGTGTACTTAACAGGTTTAATGAGGGAAAGAACTACAATCCCATGAACCAATGCGAATGACATAATGACAAAAATAATGGAGAAATATCCATTTAAAGTTGTTGTTATCTTTACAAATCTATTTTCCTATTTAGAAAATGAATGGCATTTTTATTTCTTGAACCTGACAGTCGAATATTGGTAAGAAACCTCAAGGTTGTGATAGATTTCTCTTCAAATGTTTGTGCCCTTAATCTTTATGTGTTATTATTCAAGTAGCTCACTAGTTTGAGTAACTTGCTCTGGGGTGAGTTTCCCAAACGCATCATTAGCCAACAATAGTTCAGTCGATACAAACATAGTTCAACGATTCTACAGCTCTCGACCTGTGTTTAGAAACGCAGTTTCCTGATAGTCTGACATGTGGACATAGATTATGCTCTTGGGCACAGTGAACAAGCTAACATGCAGTAAAATCGATATCTTTTATTCCATTTTAAATATATACATTCCAATAATTCATTTTAGCATGTGCAATCGGCACCGTTTTGGAGTGTGCACGTGCGTAAATGTGCAAGGGAACCCTGGTGTATGATGTGAGACCATAGAATCAAACCCTTAATGAATCAAACATCAAATAAAGCAAAATTAGTAAAGTCCTCAGATGCCATGTTCGTTACAGCAGCATTTTGGGGAAATGACATTGTGGAGAAAGCTGTTGACTGAATGAATCGCATATACATGGGAGTAAAGTGTACGGCAATTACATACTGCAAGTTAATGTGATTAACTACTAATTAATATACTATAATAATAATCTCACATGAATTGCAATATTGACTAATTAAGATATTTCTCCAGTGATGCATTATACTGTGGTAGTTAAGCAGCAAGTTACATTGTATGGGAAATGCACTCTCCAAAAAATTATCTTCAAATAAATGAAAGTATTGACCATAATGAAATATTCATGAATTAGGAACACATTCCCACAACTTATTTGTGGTTACATTTATTAATTCATTCCCTCATTTAAATTTAATCGTGGCCATGTTTTATTAATTCGTTCTATCTATATATTTTTTCTTTCGTCCTTGCACGTCAGTAAAGCCGGTTCTGTGAATAGGTAATCTCCATCACGTGCTTTTAGATGGAGTGGCATTTAATACACAGAGCCGTAGATCACTGCTATATCGCGTTCATAATCGCAGATGAGTGACATTCGATTATGAACGTGATATTGCATAGCTTGTCAGTGTAAGTGTTTTTATTAATGCCATTAATGTTAAAGTCAACTAAATGAATGTAACATGGCAAAGATGAATGCACTTTTGGAAGTTGAATGTAAGGGAAATATCATTTTGGAATTTCTGTGGTTTAATGTGATATTGTTGTTCATGTATGTTCATGATGAAATGTTCTTTAATGCGAATGACATAATGACAAAAATAATGGAGAAATATCCATTTAAAGTTGTTGTTACCTTTACAAATCTATTTTCCTATTTAGAAAATGAATGGCATTTTTATTTCTTGAACCTGACAGTCGAATATTGGTAAGAAACCTCAAGGTTGTGATAGATTTCTCTTCAAATGTTTGTGCCCTTAATCTTTATGTGTTATTATTCAAGTAGCTCACTAGTTTGAGTAACTTGCTCTGGGGTGAGTTTCCCAAACGCATCATTAGCCAACAATAGTTCAGTCGATACAAACATAGTTCAACGATTCTACAGCTCTCGACCTGTGTTTAGAAACGCAGTTTCCTGATAGTCTGACATGTGGACATAGATTATGCTCTTGGGCACAGTGAACAAGCTAACATGCAGTAAAATCGATATCTTTTATTCCATTTTAAATATATACATTCCAATAATTCATTTTAGCATGTGCAATCGGCACCGTTTTGGAGTGTGCACGTGCGTAAATGTGCAAGGGAACCCTGGTGTATGATGTGAGACCATAGAATCAAACCCTTAATGAATCAAACATCAAATAAAGCAAAATTAGTAAAGTCCTCAGATGCCATGTTCGTTACAGCAGCATTTTGGGGAAATGACATTGTGGAGAAAGCTGTTGACTGAATGAATCGCATATACATGGGAGTAAAGTGTACGGCAATTACATACTGCAAGTTAATGTGATTAACTACTAATTAATATACTATAATAATAATCTCACATGAATTGCAATATTGACTAATTAAGATATTTCTCCAGTGATGCATTATACTGTGGTAGTTAAGCAGCAAGTTACATTGTATGGGAAATGCACTCTCCAAAAAATAAATGAAAGTATTGACCATAATGAAATATTCATGAATTAGGAACACATTCCCACAACTTATTTGTGGTTACATTTATTAATTCATTCCCTCATTTAAATTTAATCGTGGCCATGTTTTATTAATTCGTTCTATCTATATATTTTTTCTTTCGTCCTTGCACGTCAGTAAAGCCGGTTCTGTGAATAGGTAATCTCCATCACGTGCTTTTAGATGGAGTGGCATTTAATACACAGAGCCGTAGATCACTGCTATATCGCGTTCATAATCGCAGATGAGTGACATTCGATTATGAACGTGATATTGCATAGCTTGTCAGTGTAAGTGTTTTTATTAATGCCATTAATGTTAAAGTCAACTAAATGAATGTAACATGGCAAAGATGAATGCACTTTTGGAAGTTGAATGTAAGGGAAATATCATTTTGGAATTTCTGTGGTTTAATGTGATATTGTTGTTCATGTATGTTCATGATGAAATGTTCTTTTATTGTTTTTATTAATTTATAGCATTAACAAGATGACCCGTTGAAATCATTTTGGGAGCGATGACTGATTGAATGTATTTTTAGTCCAGTGCCTGTATATAAGATTAATATTGACCAAGTTCAGAGGCTGTCATATGTGGATCAACTTACTATGTTGTGTATTTTCAACAGTTTCTATATGAAAATAACTTTTATATTGATTCAATGGATTTATTGCATTTTGAAGAAAAAAAAGTGTCATGGATTTATTGCATTTTGTGAAAAAATAATAACATTTTATAATAAATCTTTGAAAATGAAACTCTTCATAAATATTTATATTACAATAGACCAAAACAAAAGAAAAGTATCATACTATATTAAATTATACTCAAAACAATGTCCAAAAAAATACTTAAAAAAGAAAAAATTAGAAAAGTAGATTTTTTGAATTTTGAAGATATTTTTATTATTTATTTATTTTATTATAAACAAGACAAAAGTGCTGATACTGTATATTTAGGGGCTTTTTACACTATAAATAGAGCATTTCACACTAGATCTGGACTATAGCCAAAAATGTCACTTAAAGGACAAATCAGAACTATAAAAACATAATTTCACAGAAACCTCAGTTCATATGTTGGTGATATTTCTAGTAAACCTGAAGCCCTACACATGTGTTTACACCACATTTAAATGTGGACATACCATAACCATAGTTTTTAGCCTATATAAAGCTAATCGTAATTACTTCAGACTAACCCCAACCCACATCCTGCCTCTAAAACTGAACTTTTTACATATTCAGAATACTTTATTTTTTTTTTACTTTATTTTTTAGAGCATTTTAACCTTTGAGGATATCCCCAATGGGAGATTTTGTCAGATTTTGCAACGTTTGTGGACAATTTGGTCCCTAAAGTGCAGCTAAGTGAACCCCCCCCACACACACACACACACTCACACACAAAGCCTTATTAAACTCACAGTCACATCCCGCTGGTCCCATTCTGTATTCGCACCCCATTTTCAGGGCTGCTGTCTTTCTCCCTCGCCCCCTCCCTCTAGAACCCCACCCCTGCCGAGAGCAGCCGCCCCACTCATTGTGACTAAGACGCTGGCCCTATTTGCTTAGACCTCTCTGTCCTTTAGCACAGCTTCACTGAGGCCCCCCCGACTGTGTCCATCCACCCATGGCCTTCAGATACAAGCCATTGTTCCCACACCTGGGGAGCAAATCTCCTTCTCCCTGTCTGTCTCCATGCCTTATCTAAGCTTAAAACATCCTGAAGTAGCCTATCTCACATATGTCCCTGTTTAAGCCTTCAGGTAAACAGAAAGGTGAACAGAAGTTCATTGTGTGCCCCAAGTGGTGTTTTTCTTATCATCTCCAACAAACATTTTTGAAATAGCCTAGAACAAACAAGTTAACAATGATTTTTTTCTTAAACATGGCTGGATAATCGGATTAGCAAATGTGTAGAATGTCTTGTCAGAGGAGATCTGAGGCAAAGACCTGCATAATGTTTGCTTATCTGAGAGAGAGAAAGAGGGGTCAATGAGAGTGTCCACAATAAAGAGCTTTTAAAAATCTAGTTTCAAAAACATCTGCCATGTTCTTAGGAACGTAGGCTTTGTATTCATGTTGGTTTCATGTGTGTGTGGTTTTTTTAACTTCTATAACACTTTCAAGAAATGTTTAATAACTTAATAATAATAATTTTTATCCAAATTTTATCCAAAGCGACTTACAGTGCATTCAGGCTATACATTTTTTACCAGTATGTGTGTTCCCTGGGAATCAAACCCACAAACTTTTGCGCTGCTAACACAATGCTCTACCTATATCATATATATTACCTATATACCTATATAATATCTATATAATATAGATAACAATATTAAGAATGTCATACATTTAAAGATTTTTTGCTAACACTTTAGATTAGCGATTCACTTTTAACTAGCTGCTTATTAGCATGCATATTACTAGCATATTGGCTGTTTGTTAGTACTTATAAAGCACATATTAATGCCTTATTATGCATGACCATATTCTAGATCCCTTACTTCTACCCAATACCTCGACATAACTACTACAACATCTACCTTACTTGCTATCAATAAGCAGTAATTATGAGTTTATTGAGGGAAAACTCTTATTTAGTGAATATGTGTTCCCTAAAGTGTTACAGATAGTTTTTTTTTTTTATCTTTATGTCCCCTCAAAGTTTTTATTTTTTTTTTTGTAAATATAAATTCATCATAAAAGCGGTGTATTCAAGTTAATGTATGAAGGAATTCTGAATGTATTTTTGAATAAATTGACAAATCCGGACCAAACAATGTGTGTCATGTCACTGACCCAATGTAACACTGAGACAGAGAAGAGACAGATACCTAAAGCCCAATTATGTCAAACTGCTGCTCTGTATTATTAACATTCGGGGCAGTTGGTCTGCGTACCCTGCAAACCCACGCCTGGAAACCACCGGAGAATATTTGGACGTGCTGACAGAGTTTCAAATAACAAGAGTAAGGATGCCTGAAACCACATTGTTTTTACAGGATGATGACTAGCTAGTGTGTGTCTGTGTGTATAAGAACGCAGGGGTGGAGAAATTGTGGGCCATAAGCTGAAAGCGAGTTCCTCTAAAAACCAAGATATTATCCTAATGGGATACGCCTCCACAATAATACTGCCACATATACAACAGTGTCCCTGTTTCCCAAGCAAAAGTGGACAGTAGTGACAAGATCAGTCTGTCTGCTCATCAACAAAGAAGATCAGCTTCTGTTTCAGCCCCAGCTGAGATGATGAATTACATCTCCAGCTGTTTTTTACTCTAGCAGTGTGACTCCCTAAACTTAAAGACAAATGCAAAACCCAGCAAGCAAACACAAACTCCCTCCCTCTCACTGAGCTCCAAGGAGACTCGAGTCTTGAGACAGTCAGTCTTCAATGATCTATGAAAAGTAAATGGGCCTCATCTATCTTTTTGAATAGAAAGGACTTTGTGTTGCCAATATGACAAACATTTCAAAACAAAGTTATAGCTAAAGCAGTATTTGACCACAAAATGAAAGTTCTGTCATAATTTATCTAACTTTACAAAGAGGGCTGCATGACTTTGGGGAAATAATGGCTGTAATAATAACAATAATATTTTTTTTACAGTACCATTGTAAAATTACAATTATTTTAGTATTATCATTATTTAAATTGTTTAATTGAATTGTGCAGCCCTACTTACAGACCAGCTTCATTTTCTGTTTTCACAACACGAAAGGAATTTTATAAGCATATTTTAATTAGAACATACATCGAATGTAAAGTCTATATTTCAAAGTAATATATTTTTTGAGTGCGAGAAAATGAAATCTATTTTGGTGTTAATTTTAATTGGTGTTCAATTGTGTATTTTGTAATAATGAATAAATAAATGGACAATAAATATTGATTTGAGTGGGAATTATTTTATTGCTTACTTTTATAATATACTAAGATTGTCCAATCAGAATCCAGTAAGCAGAGCAGCATGACATAAAGAAACACTGTATATATGAACTATTTCAAACACACCAAAACATATTAAAAAAAAGACATCAGTGCAAAAAATATTATGCGTCAAGGCATTTTATGCCAGTTTTGACTACTTGTGACCTTCATGTGATGTTTAAAATGAACCCAACCAAGACAGAGATTTGATAGCTATGGCATATGGCTTCAGAAGACTAGGACTTTCGCACACAGGTCATATGGAGCCCTTTTATGGTGTTTTTGTAGTGCAAGAGTGTGAATCGCCATCCATTTTCATTGTACATAAAAGAGCAGCTAAACTCTTGTGTTGCACAGAAAAAAAATAAAGTCATACAGGTATGGAACAACATGAGGGTGAATTTACATTTGTTGGCTCAACTATCCCTTTGACTACATCTCTGGGTTGTGTTCTGTTAGCTTTATGCTGTGAACAGGCTGGTTTTCAACATGGTGCCCACCCTCCCCCTCTGGCACTAATGTGTCACAACAGACCTCCCATATAGATCGCATTAGTATGACTGGGCACCAAATGAACCACTATGTTAGATCTGTTGAGTGGACTGTTTTCGCAAAGATAACCTGCCCACTGAAGAACTCACTAATCTTGAACTATCTCAGTGTCCATTGCTGCCGTTTGATCTAGAAATCTGAGTAAAATTTGCTAATCTATAGCTTCAGGCCTTCTAAATCAAGGCTCTTTCACCTGTGTCTTTAACATTTGTTGAGTTGGGAATCCATAAGCCTTGTGAGAGAAAGGTGAAGAGTATTGGAGAAAGGCAAGCGTGACCTGCTCTGGGAGAGGGAGGGAATCAACCATCACACCCAACACGCACCTGGGATCAAAGAGGTCACACACACACACACACACACACTTACTGCCTCACTGCCCACCTACTAAATGACTTAACAGAGGAAATGTGTCCAAAATCGCATACTTTCTGTATTTTCTGCATTTGTTGAAGAACTTATTATCTGAATATATAAAGTGTAATAAAGTGTTTTAAAAGTATGTATATGTGTATGAATTCAATCCAGTCATACTACATCCGGCATGTTGGTATTCTTATGTGACCTACAATGTTAGCTGTGATGCTGTCATTTACAATAAACAACTCCTTTCTTGTGGTTAGTTCACCTAAAAATGAACCTGTATGTCTTTCTATAATTAAAAATGTAAGTAATTATTTAAAAAAAAAACTCTTAAGTGTAATCTTCATTAAAAAGATAAACTTTCATTTTTTAATAGTGTTCATTATAATTTTGTAATGCCTAAATTTACTTGTAAAAAAATATTTTGAATGTATTAAGACTTAACTAATTTTATAAAAAATAGTGGAATTTTAATATTAGGCATTTATCTGATATTAGTCAAAACAGGAAAATAACAGTATCTGTCAGAATTGTAATATCGGTTCATCCCTACTTAAATTTCAGTAGAAATATAAATAAATATATTTTTTAAAAGCAATACAAATTGACTTTTCAAAGATGATTTACTTCTTTCCATCTAAAATACACCTGTATATGTATCTTATGCTAATACAAAAATATTCAGAACTAACATCAGTCAGATCTAAGAAACTACCCACAATGCAATGCACACACATGGATGCACGTATGCACACATTGAGCTGTGTGGCCTCCAGATTTGGTCTCTCTTTGTGAAGCGGGAACTGGCACAAATCCTTCACGATGGAGCTTCCTAAGTGAGACGGCCGCCTCCATCCTCTGTTAAGCACACAAATCCTTCTGAGTGGCCCACCGTCAGATCAGATCCTCCCAGCTGAACAGTGCATCACAGCTCACATGTTTATGCACGCAAGCAAAAATTAAAGATCTGAAATGTGCAGTTACACAAACCTTTTTTTTTTTTAAATGTTGGTAACCGAACAGTTTTGGTGACCAATGACCTCCACTGTATGAAAAATAAACACTCTGACATTTCTCGAAATATAGTACTCCGAATGATCACAGAATTTTTGGGTGAACTATCCCTTTAATAATAAAAAGTTCTATGCAACATTTACAGTATTTCTGCTAGCAACAGGGCAGGTTGTCTCATTATCATTATCATTTCAAACTCCTGTGATAACAAGCCAGACTTAATGCATCGCTAATTTGCTGTTTGTCATGACAAGTTTTGCAAAATATTGCTGAGACTGCTATTTCTAAAAGATGGAAATTACTCCCTCTGGTGCAGCACGCCTCCTCATGAATATTTCAGCAGCCTGTATGCAAGCTGAACCCCCTTCAAGAGCTAAATTAATGTTTTATTTACAGACAACACACTGTAAATATGCTGCTGAATCAATATTCTCTCCACTGAGTGTCCAGTGAGACATTTAGTAGATTTATGGCGATCTACATTCAGTGAAAATCTTGCATTCAAGCCAAAATCATTAAGCTGCAAATGTTTAGTGCACAATAACATCAAGTTTACATGGTTTCTGAATGCTTTGTGTTTTACAGTGATCTCTACATACTATTATTCAGTACAATGTCAGCATACTGGGATGATGCTCTGATCCAGTTGAACACCACATCTGATCCCAAGAGGCCAATCAAAACCTGATTAACATAACAAAGGAGGCCTATCAGGAATATCCCCCCAGGCACATTAAATAATAACTGCTCTATTACAAGCCCCTGATGAGGGTGAAACTATTTGCCCAATGGGGCAGAACCACAAGTGAGAATTCCATGTTAAAATTAATTTCCACCTTTTTGTCCAACGACACGAGTATGAGCAAATTAGACTCAAGGTTTCTTCTTTCAAAAGCAATGTGGTGCAAAACTAGATTTTTATATTTTATATTCTTAACGACACAAAACTTGGCCACAATTCTATGGTGCTGACAGAAAATGTAATCTATTTGTACGTCCATTAAGTATTTTTCACATTATTTTCAATAATAAAGTACACCCATTATTCAAAACTGCAATGCATATATAAATAGTCTACTTTTAGTCCGCATTAAATTAAAGCTGCAGTCCATAAGTTTTGCATCTTTGTCGCCATCTTTGTTTGAAACCTGCAATTGGAGTTATATGCAGAATTATCTTCTTTACGTGGGTTGTGCATCGGCACGGCTCCTCAGCACAGATTAATCTAATATTTTGATATGTATGTGTGGGGCTGTCAGCGACCGCAAAGTTAGCTCAGATCACGTCAAACTGTGCAAATTATTGTTATACTTTGTTCTCAAAATGATAATGTTAACAACATCAACATTGCGTGACTACATGTATTTAGTGTATATTAGCGTTATCTGTAGATTTCAATTTCTGTACAGTCTAATCTCTAATTGTTTTACCATTCGAATTAACCTCAATAAGCAATTTAATGTTATTTAGATCTCTTTGAAATACAAATCTTTTGTAAGTAAAGTAATCCCACTTATCTGTAATCAGATGCACATTTAAACTGGAATATAATGGAATATAATCTAATTTCAGACCCGAACCACTCAAATTATAAAACATTACTACAAGCTTACCGTTGTGAATCGGGCTAAAGTAAGGAGATAGTTTTGAACACTGATTGTTTATGTACTGGCTCAATAATTGATTTTGGATAATTTTTAACCAAAAAAAAAGCTTTGTGACAGTAAAACTTTCAATTAATTAAAGAAGCCTGAAAAATGTATAACACTTATTTCAAACTTGATAATAATAAAAATGTTTCTTCAGCAAATATTCTAATGATTTTTGAAGGATCATATCACACTGAAGAATAAAGTAATGGCTGCTGGAAATTTAGCTCTGTTAACAGCCATAAATTATGTATATTAAGATGGGGCAGTTGTAAATTGTACAGTTGTAATAATAACATTTTAAAATAATACTGATTTTAATTGTATTTTTGATCAAATAAATGCAGCCTTGGTGAGCATAAGATACTTTTTAAAACATAAAAAATTGCCCCCAAACTTTGAATGGTAGTGTATATAATTTTAATATGGTTTTATATAGCTGTAGTATAATTTTTAATTTCTTTAAACAAAATTTTTATTATATATTAATTTCTCTATTTTTTTCTATATTAATAAGTTCATTTTTAATGAAGCATTTAAAATTTAAATCACAGCTGACTATTTGAATATAATACCGTATAATGTTAAAAGATTTATCAAAAACTGGAGAAAACAACCAAAACCTGCTTGTGCATTTGATATTTTATGGCTTCATATCTGTTCAGTCAGAAAACAAACGTGGCATTTCAGAGGAAAGTGAAGGTGTTTTTTATGTTATCTTCTCTTAAAAATCACACCATGGAGTATAAGCTTTGCTGACATTAAACAGAGAAGGTCAGGTAAAATGAGACTTAAGACAAAACCTATATCAGCCGCTCTGGCTCTCTGTTATTACAGCCTTATAAATAGCGGCCCTGTATCACATCAACTCTTGTGACGAGCAGAACTTTAACAAAAGGCTCTCTTGTCTGGAAGAGTGTGCTTAAAAGGGTGATGGATTGGCAAGAAGGGAGTGCGGAAGAGGGTGTGAGGAACCCTCCGCTGGCAGAGACATTCGGTCCAAAAATACCACGCTCACAGCATGAAAAAAAAAATCAATGCTTCTGCTCTACTGTATATTTCATAACAACCCTAGTGCGACTTTTATGGGTTTCTGCTTTCATGTGGAATAGCGTTATGAAGTTGAAAGTGACTGGAAGATAAAAAAAGTCTGAAATCTGGAATTGGGGGCCAACTAAGGTCCTTGTACACCATAGCCCAGTCAATCATTATGCCCTCCATCGCTCGAGGTATCAAGATGATCAGCATGTGCATAACCCCCAATCCTCCTCTATATTCTGACAAATATTAACAAGCCCACAACAAAGCCAGATCCGTATTCCATCATGCCTTTCATCACACCCATCCGAGAGCTCCGGCCGGGGTGGGGGTTTAAGTGTACCCCATACTGTACTGCAGTGAGCGAGCGCTGTGCCAGGCTATTGCCACCCCCTGCAGAGCCAGTCTAATGCCCTCAAAGAGAATTACAGAGTGATCACAGGTTCACTCCATCTCTAATGAGCTCACGGCTGCCTGCTTCACAGCCCTGCCAGACCCTCTCATTCAGTCTCCTTCAGTGTTTGTGACTTCAGTCTATCATTCTACACTGTAAAAAAAAAATCTGTGAAATTTACAGTAAAAAACAGCAGCTCTGGCTGCCAGAACTTTACTGTACAGCAGTAACAATTAATTTTACTGACTTCATTTAAATTCCCAGTAAAATGTCCAGTAAAAAACTCATTAACTGAAATAATTTGAATATATAAAATTACTAAAAACAGTTTTTACCTTTATAATATACTGACAACCACCTTAAAGGGGAAGTTAACCCAAAAAAATTGCTGTTAATTTACTCCAAGATGTAGTTAACTTTTTTCTTCAGTAGAACAGTAAAAAGATTTTTAGCTGAAACTATAATCCTTGGTGATTCATAAAATGCAAGTCAATTTGAGAGCCAAAAAAGCATATCAGGCAACATAAAATGAATACCCGTGGCACCTGACGATATATTGAGGTCTTAAGAAGCTAAATGATCCGACTGTGCAAGAAACTGAACATTGTTTACAACATTATTCTTTTTCACAAACTGGTTCTTTCAGACAATTCTTTTCAATGAACTGGTTCAAATAACCAATCTGCATTTTATGAATCACGAAGGATTATGGTTTCAGCTAAAAATCTTCTTTAGTGTTCTACTGAAGAAAAAAGTCACCTACATCTTGGATGGCCTGAGGGCGAGTAAATTAACAGCACATTTTCATTTTGGGTGAACTATCTCTTTAAAATACAATTTGCAAAGAGAAAGACGTGATGAATGAAAGTTCTTCACAAGCAGCTTTTCCACAAACTGGGGTAAATACTAATATTCTGTATAGAAGGTCCACAATCTCATAAACTCAAATATAAAACACTGTCATGGTAATACACATGACACTAAAATAAAGCAATAAACACTAATTTTACAACATAAGATGTAACATAAAACCTTAACGTACATAACTGATAAAAAACTAAATAAATAAAAACATAGTTATTTAAATAAAATAAAATAACATCAAATGTGAAGCGTCACACAGGGAATTCTGGGAATGTCAATTTAAGGTTTCTCACTGTAAATGATAAGATAACTTGTTCTTTTTCACTTCCAAAAACTGTAAATGTAATGGTATTTTACTGTAAAATTACATGAAATGTCCCATTAGGTCTATTGCAGTTTTTCACTGTGTAGAGTAAGGGAATTGACCAATTAACAGGTTTTTACCGTAGCCTTTTTTACAGTCTTTTACAGTTAAAAGTACAATCATACAATCTCCACGATAATGGTTAAACTGATAATCACGATTATTTTGACAAAAATTATAATCACGATTATTAAAAATATCTATTTCTATGTCACACGAATTAGTTAGAGCTGGCTTCGACAGTAAGACCTGTGAAAACGCTTGCAAAAATGCACGTTTTTGGCAGTGTCACTTTTTTTTTCTTTTTTCTTTTTTATTGTGATTTGGCTTACTGTGATTATCAAATTATTTTAAAGCCATACTGACATATAATCACAATATTTTTGCCAGAAAACATTTGTTTTGTTTTTTTATTAGAACATTTATTAGAAAACAAAATTGCAATTAGATGGTTAGTGGTTTGTGCTATTTTCTACTGCAAGTTCAGTTTATTTTCATGTTATGCAATACCCTGTTTTGCACAGGCAAACACCAATCACAGTGTCTTTAAAAATGTAAATATCTATTTCTATGTCACACGAATTAGTTAGAGCTGGCTTCGACAGTAAGACCTGTGAAAACGCTTGCAAAAATGCACGTTTTTGGCAGTGTCACTTTTTTTTTCTTTTTTCTTTTTTCTTTTTTATTGTGATTTGGCTTACTGTGATTATCAAATTATTTTAAAGCCATACTGACATATAATCACAATATTTTTGCCAGAAAAAATTTGTTTTGTTTTTTTATTAGAACATTTATTAGAAAACAAAATTGCAATTAGATGGTTAGTGGTTTGTGCTATTTTCTACTGCAAGTTCAGACAAAGCTGCTTCTGGGAAGAGGTAGAATCTGGAGTAATTGTGATTAAGGTAATCACTGAGGGTTCAATGCAGCAGTCACATCCATACAAAACAAACTAGTTGAAACAGGAAACATCATGAGACATTTCTACCTCTGTTCTCAGTGCCCCGCAGGTTAGTCTGGGACTAACAGAGATTTCAGGGTGATCTCTATATATTAACTTGGTGCCCCAAGGTGAGAGCAACAAGATAAATGATTGTTTTTTTCTTAATGCTGCTCTTCCCCGAGCTAAATTCATTTCATTAAACGCCCACACTGTGAACTCTCATCCCCTCCGGCTCAGAGCACAACAGACTTCAGCAACATGCTGAGAAAACAAGAGCAGAGCCCCGTCTGTACTCACAACAAACTCCTACTGCTTCTCATTACAACACAGACTTATACAGAAACCTCAAATATATTCTTACCATTCTGTTACGACAATATCACAACAATATTTTTGATAATAAATAAA
>NW_015505746.1:663930-664676 GCF_001515645.1 Sinocyclocheilus grahami
ATAAAAAATACAATGACAGAACTCTTTTTGTACTATTGTGCAAACACAAGATCTCTATATCTATATAATTAATATCTAGAATTTAATATAAAATTATATATACATATACTTATATATTATATTAAACTTTTGTGTATATATATATATATTAGTGCTGTCAATCGCACATTTTTCTTAAATTAATCGCGATTAATCCCACCTAACATTGAAGTTTTTAAATATACTTTTATATTGCAATAATTTCAAATTCAATCTTCAAATTAATGCACAAACAACATAAAGACAGTATATATTTTTTAAATATTTGTTTAATGACATCTTTGTTATGACTGAAGGCCAGTATCAATGATACCAATACTGATTTCTCTATAAAATTGCCCCCCCCCCATATTTAACCATTGACTATATCCATTCAACATTACAGTATAATTGAGAGCTATCAAGTTTAACATTTATTAGACTTTAAAAAATAACTTCTAATTTAAGTGAACTTAAAACAATCTTCACATAAACCCATTATAATAAATGTCATATTTACCTGTGTCCTTCAGCAGAAATATACAGAAATTGAAACTGAAGTTATCTAATAGACTAATAGACATCACAGCAGCTGGTTATTATGTTATTTTGGCTGTTATTTCTTTAAGAGCTGCCGCTGCTGAACGGTGACGTGGATCTGACAAGCATCATATTTTCTCTCAACTCTCTTTACCTTTTCTGACCCACTTCAGGTCTTAAAGTCTCTA
>NW_015505746.1:665365-667273 GCF_001515645.1 Sinocyclocheilus grahami
CTATTCTGAAAATAAATAAAAAATACAATGACAGAACTCTTTTTGTACTATTGTGCAAACACAAGATCTCTATATCTATATAATTAATATCTAGAATTTAATATAAAATTATATATACATATACTTATATATTATATTAAACTTTTGTGTATATATATATATATTAGTGCTGTCAATCGCACATTTTTCTTAAATTAATCGCGATTAATCCCACCTAACATTGAAGTTTTTAAATATACTTTTATATTGCAATAATTTCACATTCAATCTTCAAATTAATGTACAAACAACATAAAGATTGTTTAATGGCATCTTTTTTATGACTGAAGGCCAGTATCAATGATACCAATACTGATTTCTCTATAAAATTGCCCCCCCCCCATATTTAACCACTGACTATAGCCATTCATCATTACAGTATAATCGAGAGCTATCAATTTTAACATTTATTATTCTAATTTAAGTGAACTTAAAACAATCTTCACATAAACCCATTATAATAAATGTCATATTTACCTGTGTCCTTCAGCAGAAATATACAGAAATTGAAACTGAAGTTATCAAACACTAAATTCTACATTAAATATATCCTACTAAATCCTTAAAGCTATAAAAGTTATTTTTTTTATCTATTTTTTTTTCTTTGTCCTTTGATTAATAGACATCACAGCAGCTGGTTATTATTGCCCCCGCCCCTAATATTTAACCATTGACTATAGCCATTCAACATTACAGTATAGTTGATAGCTGTCATTTCTTTAAGAGCTGCCGCTGCTGAATGTGACACAGATCTGACACGCTTCATATTTTCTCTCAACTCTTTTTACCTTTTCTGACCCACTTCAGCTCTTAAAGTCTCTATTAATGAGCTGACGAGTTGAATCGGGTGTGTTAGACGAGTGAGACAGTGCTGGACTGCTCCAGGACAGTTTTGAAAACCATTTCAGAGACATGTTCTTAAATGTGGCTAATATAAAATATATTATATATACATAAGAGAAAAAGTGACAGAAGCAGCAGTTGTGAGTGGGGTGGCCAACCCTAGCCCCGCCCCTGCGTTAATTGCGTAAAATATTTTTAACGTGTTATACTGAAAAAATTAATCGCCTGCGTTTCCGGCAAGAAGATAAAGTCCTTTTTGCAAAATCATAGACATATATTTACAAATCAAGTATAATGGGAACATAGAATGATCTAGGATAGAGCTTTACCGAGCTGACTGCTGTAACCAAACGCGACCAATTTCATTCTATTTTACTTCTATTTTATTCAGTCGTACTTTCTGTACAAGTAAAAATTAACATCAAACTAATCAACAGTGCTGGGGAGTAACGAAATATTTGTAACGGCGTTACGCATTTAAAATACAAAATATGAGTAACTGTATTTTGTTATAATTACATTTTAAATAGGTGGAAATCAAATTACAGTTACATCCGAAAAGTATTTTAGATTACCAAAGTGATTACTTAGAATTGTAATATAATTTCTTCATTTAATATTTAAGTAAACAGTTTGGGGATTTCAACCAATAAGGCAACTGATTCTCTGTTGAAAAAAAAAAACTGCGTGCAGCAGCCTGTTCATTTAGCGAATGACACCGAATTCTCCTAGAATTCACACTTTGCATTCAGTTAACAGATCCATACGAATCATGCATGAAATAAAAGTTTATAAAGTCAAACGATAGCTTTGTGTGCTTTACAGATGAACTTGAAGTCTTTATTCATTCAAAATGTTCAAGAATAGATCACCTTTGGCGCGGTAATGCAAATCGGAGTTCATGATCCGATTCGTGAACAGATGATTCTTTTGAGTCAATCTTTTAAATGAATCACTTCTTTTGTTTAACGAAAGCAGTGTGAATGGTTCACAAACTGGATAGATCTGAGGTGTGTTTCCCAAAAG
>NW_015505746.1:667419-673118 GCF_001515645.1 Sinocyclocheilus grahami
CTAGTGCTGTGTGTGGGGGGTCCCCACCGGATGCAACAAATGCCTCGTTTGTTATGGGTTTTAATGTTTTTGTCTCGTCGCTCCGGCCAGGACACGGCATCAACAGTATGTGAGGGGCGTAACATTTCTGTCTTACGCGTGAGGTATTCGGCCAATCACAACGCATTGGATAGATGGCCAATCAGAGCACACCTCGTTTTTTCAGACCGACGAGCTTTGTAAAAATCGACGAGTTTCAAAAAGCCGGGGCATAGAGGAGAAACAATAAAGTACAGTATGTGGAAAATAATGTGTTTTTTGAACTTTAAACCACATAAACACATTTCATTACACCAAATGCACAAAATAATGTTCTTTTTTAACAGCATCATATGACCCCTTTAAATTACATTGAACTATAATGACATTACTTGTGACCGTAGTTGCTTTAGGAAACGAGCCCTGTTAATTTTGACTCGTGATTCTTTTGTGCCGATCGCTTCTCCATAGAGAGGATTATCAGTGAAGTAATAACTTAAAGTTTGGTTCATTTATTAAACAAATCTATTGTATAACTTGGAGAACTTTGCCAGTTGTTTTGGCTACTTTTATGATATGTTTGGTGTCGTTTTGAAGCTTGGAATGCAGCATGAAACAGCACGGAATCCCATTCATTGTATTCAAATTGAATTTATATTGATTGGTAGATATAAATTACATTAAAAAAAATTTGTTGTTCATAGAAATGCTGTGGAAAACTGACTGAAAGAAAACACAAATCTTACGACTGGTAGATGTCACTTTTATTTAGAGTTGGAAAACATAAAAACAAGGCAGCAATTTAATATGTTCCTTTGTGTTACATAGCATAGTATTTCAAAGTATTCTAAAGTATTTAGATTAAGTTACTAAACCTGAGTAATCTAACGAAATACATTACTGATTACTTTTTAAAGCATGTATTTTGTAATCTGTAGTGAAATACATTTTAAAAGTAACCTTCCCAGCCCTGCTAATCAAACACATGACTTTTAAATTTACACACTAAGCTATCTAATGATCACGGACATCACCAGTGCTCGTCTTGTCTCAAAATCACACTGAGGCATCAATAGCCTTGAGAAAAGCTTCTGTTAGGGCTTTACTGTGTTTACTGCATTTCAGACTCACTGTGAAAGAGCTTTATGGGATAAAAACAGCATTTAAGCTTTGAGCACCAGAGGCAGGGTGACCCTGACATGACACACGGTGGCAAACAATGGCCTCATCTTTCTGATTCCCATGTAAAGGACAGTCACAGCTGGGCAAAAGGAGTTTCCTTTGTGACACCTGTTGCTTGTCCGTTTGTCAAGTGATTTGTGGGATTGGTGAGAAAGCCAGTGGACAGGCAGGGGGTGGGACCACACACTATGAGTGACAAGCATAGCTCCTATTTTTCCCGCTCTTTATCTTTTTTTCTCTAACAAAGATGTAGCCAAAGGAAGACCCACGTGACCTCTGGCCAGTGGAGGCCCACAGTCCTGCAGCTCATTCATGATCTCTCTCATGGCACTGCTGTCATGGAATCCGGAACTGGCCGGTGTCCCCACTGGGCTCCTGGCAGCAGGTGTTTTAGCAACGTTTTAATGGTTTGGCTGCTCTCCAGCTTAAATCTCCATCCTGCTTGACTGGATGTGACACCAGCATGAAAAATAGGAGAGTTTAGATGATACTGGTAAATGATTCTCGCATATTGGAGTACACAGATTTGCTTTAAGGTCTACTTACATTTAATCATTTTCAACCACTTTTTTTTAACAATAGCAACACCCAAGCAACCACCCAGAACACTTAGCAATAAACTTACAGCACCCTTAACTCCATAGCAATACCCTAGCAACCACAAACACATTCTAGAAACAACCTTGCAAAAACCCATAACTCAATAGCAACACCCTAGCCCCCACCAAGGATACCCTAGCAGCCACCCTTAATAATAGCAACACCCTAGCAGTAACCTTGCACCCACCCTTAACCTTATAGCAACAACTAAGCAACACCCTAGCAACCACCCATCACATTCTAGCAACAGCCATGCAACCACCCCTAACTTACCTTAACCAACCTTAATGCAATAACAACAACCTAGCAACCACCATTAACAATAACAACACCCTAGCAACAACCCAGAACCCCTTAGCCACAACCTAGCAACACCATAGCAACTACACAGGACATTCTACCAACACCTTTGCACCCACCAATAACTCCACAGCAACACCCTGGCAACAACATAGCTTTTCCCTTAACTCAGTTGCAACAAGCTAGCAACCACCCAGAACACCTTAGCAATAACCTTGAACCACCCTTAAATTCATAGCAACAACCTAACAACACTCTAGAAACCCCACAAAGCCTCTGCAATAAACTTAAACCACCCTTAACTCAATAACAACAACCTAGTAACACCCTAGCAACCACCCAGCACATCCTAGCAACAACCTTTCAACCACCCTTAACTCAATACAACCTAGCAACACCCTAGCCACCACTCAGGATACCCTATTAACAACACTGCAACCACCATTAACTCCACAGCAACAACCTATTAACACCCTAGCAACCACCTAGCACATCCTAGCCTTGCAACTAACCTTAACACAACAGCCTAGCAACGCCTTAGCAACCACCAAGAACACCTTAGAATAGTGTTTCTCAACAGAGGCGTTCAGAGAGCATCGGGAAGACCCACGTGACCTCTGGCCAGTGGAGGCCCACAGTCCTGCAGCTCATTCATGGTCTCTCTCACGGCACTGCTGTCATGGAATCCGGAACTGGCCGGTGTCCCCACTGGGCTCCTGGCAGCAGGTGTTTTAGCAACGTTTTAATGGTTTGGCTGCTCTCCAGCTTAAATCTCCATCCTGCTTGACTGGATGTGACACCAGCATGAAAAATAGGAGAGTTTAGATGATACTGGTAAATGATTCTCGCATATTGGAGTACACAGATTTGCTTTAAGGTCTACTTACATTTAATCATTTTCAACCACTTTTTTTTAACAATAGCAACACCCAAGCAACCACCCAGAACACTTAGCAATAAACTTAGGAGGCGCGGGGGAGGGGGGGGGGGGGGGGGGGGGGGGTGCACTGGAAGCAATATTTTTGAAAGGGGGGTGTTCTTGGGGGGCGTTTGGTTAAGGCAAGTTTACACAAAAGATGTATGAGCTTAAACTTGCAAAAGAAAATGATCTGGTACATCCTAACGCATTCTCTACACTTGATTATCAAAGCACACTTTCTATATTATCAGCTTGTCGGTAGCACAAGTGAGTGTAGCGGGGCAGGCAGAGAACGCGGCATCCATTTATGTAGATACTGAACCACTGATTATAATCAGGATCTGTGTGCTTTGACTCAACGTGTCACGACGTTCGTGCCCGGTGTAGTAGTGTTAGTTAGTGTAAGCTGCTAGTTTACACCAATACTACCGCTTCTAAACTATAATTTCCATAGCTTTCTGTAGCGCAGCTGCCAGACTTCAGTGAAAACAATAGCAAACATTTAGACACGTTAAAGCACAGTATGCTTTTTCTTGTTTAGAAAGATTAATATGAGTGCTTTTTGTTTGCTGTTTGGCTGCGGTTGGTTTGAATGCCAAATTTCAAGAGTTTATTCAACACTCATAAATATAGCCTAATTTATATTCACGTGGCTTTTTTTGCTCCTTGGGAAACTAATGATAATGGTATTTCAAGTCCAATCAAATCAAATATGTCATGAATGTCATGTGGTATTCAATGACATATTTTTAAAATTATTTATGGGCTACTGTGGGCTGTTATATTTGGGTTAAAATACATGCTTTTAAAATAGGTTAACATTACAAATAAAATATAGCCTATAATATACATTACCATTCAATACCACTCTCATACTAAAGCTCCATTACTCCAGCTTTCAGTGTCACATGATCATTTAGAAATCATGCTGATTGCTGCTCAAAAACATTTCTTCTTAATATTATAGCTGGCACACCACACTGACACAAAAACCAGATTTGAAATTTAATGGACTAATGAAGATATAAATCAGGACAGCACTAAAATAGTTTTGAAAATGAGGAGCATATGTTTCCCATCTTATTACTTAGTTTTCTTTTAAGCATTTGTAAGCAAACTTTGAAATATTCTCACAAAATCATGAAATATAGTAAAGGGGGGTTACATTTCTGCCATTTGCATGTATAAATGTGGTATTTACAGACCAAAATGACCATGTCCACTATGTCAGGAAAAAAAAGGAAATTCAATATATTCTCAAAAACAGGGTATTTTCTAAAACTAAAAGATAAATATTAGCTTATTATTTTTCACTGAAAGCTGATAAATGATAAATCACAGGACAGTGTTGACAATTTTCTGCACTGCTGAATGTTTCTATGTGCATGCGATCAGTACTTTATGTGCGAGCTTGTGTGTTGTGTGTGTGCGTGCAGTAAAATCATGAAATATAGTAAAGGGGGTTTACATTTCTTCCATTTGCATGTATAAATGTGGTATTTACAGACCAAAATGACCATGTCCACTATGTCAGAAAAAAAAGGAAATTCAATATATTCTCAAAAACAGGGTATTTTCTAAAACTAAAAGATAAATATTAGCTTATTATTTTTCACTGAAAGCTGATAAATGATAAATCACAGGACAGTGTTGACAATTTTCTGCACTGCTGAATGTTTCTATGTGCATGCGATCAGTACTTTATGTGCGAGCTTGTGTGTTGTGTGTGTGCGTGCAGTGTAGCAGCACATTAGTTTAGAGCAGAGATTAGCTACCTGTACAATAAACTGTTTAAAATGTGAATTCACGCAGTCAGTTTTGATTGTCCACAATCTAGCATGTCCTACAAACAAACATGCTTGAGATACAACCCAGCAAGCAATAGCCGTCATTTCAACGTCTCGGTTAAGTATAGACCCGATATAGTCCGGCTATGTGTAACCCACTTCTAGCCCAAATAACCTTGAATTTGGTTTCATGTCATTTTTTGGCAAAATAACTTGAGATGTATGATATTCCATCATGTAAGCAAAGTCAACAGCGTTTACAGGGTGTTTGGTTTCATTTCTTTGACATGTTCAATACGTAGCCTGAGCGTAGCTACGATTTAGCTCGTAGTCCGAGCGGCTATCTGTAGCCCACTTATAGTCAAATCTGATTCACTGCAGTGTTTGGCCAGACAGCGTATGAGATGGTTGATATCCCATCATGTTCGCAGTGTCAATAATATCTACAAAGATATAAGTGTCATTTCATGACATGGTCTATATGTAGCCACGATTTCGCTCTAAATTAGACGGGCTACGTGTAGTCTGCTTTTAGCCCACCTGGCGAAATCGAGGCAATCTGTGGTCTCATTTTAACGGCTTGGCTATAGCCCTATACCAGTAACCAGACCAGCGATGAGCATGGCCAAAATAGCCTTAAAATTGTTTACATGTAATTTTCGCCCACGCAGCTTCTTATCAAATGCAAGTAAACTTTTGAATAATTTAAATTGGTATTATTTTATATTTTATTTAATTATTTTACAGCATTATTAAATATAGCATTATTTATTATGCCAAAAATAATGCTAATTTAAATGTTTCAAAAGTTTACTTGCATTTGATAATATGATGTCATGCATCCCACAAGCTAAATGTTACATTCATACACATTATATGATATTATTGATATT
>NW_015505746.1:676880-688153 GCF_001515645.1 Sinocyclocheilus grahami
CTAGACGTCTAGGCTATATTTAGACGTCTTTAAAACGCAAAATTGCTTGCTGGGAACCTCCTGCACTTGTCCATCGCCGTCATTATAACCCTCACCTTCTTTCTGATTTGAGTGATCCACATATCTGTCAAACTAGCTAATGATGTTTAATGCATGAATTCTTGATAAAATGCAGTTATATTATGGGCTGTTTGCATTAATTGTGCTCGTGATAGAGCGGTAGTGGAGCGCCCTCAGAGTGACTGAAAACTACGACACTCCGACTTTCAAAAAATCCACTTCTCGCTCCAGTCAAAAATCACGCCGCTCCACTCCGCTCACTCTGCCAGGAACGGAAGAACAAAAAATCTCTTCTGTAAAAATGCCCCAATGGCAGGGCTGTACAGTGCGACATATATGTTTGTGTGTGTGAGATTGACTATACTTGGTAGTTATGGGTGTGCGATATGACCATTTTTGATCGTGAACGATTAAAAGTCTCCACGATCTGCTTTTGAAGAAATATCGTAGTATCGTGCTACAGCGCACATTCTATCAGCTGCAGTTCTGGCGCTTCCTCAATGTGCTGTACAATGCAACATACATTCACATCAAATGTTAACTCAGCAGTAGAGTTACACTCACGGGACACTGCACTTATGTGCAATCAGAAAAGTACATTATTAGCATCTGCTTAAACATTTAATTCACGTGCTGTTCTGACATGCGTTTTTTCTGAGCGCATGAAGCATGCGCACACCGCACACTAACACAGCACCTGATTACTAGACTAAGTTGGCTTTCGGTTCTGATTGATTTAGCATCTAATACTATCAAAAACACACAAGGTTTACATTTAAACACAGTTGGTTGTCTAAAATGAAAGTAAACAATTGAGAGAGAAAGGGATCCATGCAGCTCTTAAAACGACAGTACTAAACATGCTGCCGCTTGTCATTAAAGGAATAGTTCACCCAAAAATGTAAATTCTGTCATTATTTGCTCACTCACATAGTCCCAAACCTGTATTAATTTCTTTCTTGTGCTGAACACCAATTAAGATATTTTGAAGAATATGGGTTACCAAACGGTCTTATTTTTTTAAGAGACCTTTTTCACATTTCCGGGTTTCTCAGCAGCGGAAGTCAACATAGATGGGTAAATCTATAGTGGTGAATGGGAGACTACCACAAATAGCAAAAGAAAAACTCCCCGATAATGTTTTCATGACTTTCAAACTAAATAAATAAATAAAGAGAGACTGGTAATGACAGTCAGAAGGGAGAACGATGTCAAATTTACAGTCCCTCCCATAGACACAGTATTAGAGACACCCTCGCATTAGCGTTAATTCGTTTTTTTGTAATTTGATGCAAAGGTAATATAATACAAAATATAGTGTTATAAAAGTATTTGCATTTTAAAAAAAGAACATTTTAAAAACTTTGGAGGATTTATGATGTTGATGACCATTGAAACGTGTCATCACAGTCTTGTGAAAAGGGTCCATAACAAAGATAAAATAATGACAAGGATTTTTATCTTCGCCCACTTTGGCCTAAATGTCTGCCATTCTTTTTTATTTTATATTTTGTTGAGGTGTAGGAGGTGTTACGTTTCTGCACTCTTCCATTTTTAGCAAATAAAGAAAAATTTTGCTTGTACATAACAGATTGTTTTGTTTAAAACAATTTTTATGATGGTTTGTATTTTTTGCGCTTTTGGAACATCATTGTTTGTTTAAGTGATGAACTCCATTACTTGTGTTTGTTTTCAGACATGATAACAGACGTTTTATACTTGTGCTACAACTTTTTAGCCTGTGCTACAAAATTTTCAACCTCTGTAGCACCAGTGCTATGTGCAAAAAAAGTTTAACGTACAGCCCTGCCATGTGGATATATTCTAATATCTAATATCAAGTCTTTTTAAATTTGGGGCAACAACGTCACCAAATATTTAGCAATGAAAATCGCAAACATGCTTAAAAACTCTGTAAATAAATGTCATTGCACTTATTTTCAAATAATCTATTTTAAAAGTGTATTTTATCGTCATTTCATTTTTTTCACCAGTTTAATGGATCCTTGAATTAAAGTAATTTCTTTAAAAAAGTAATGACCCCATACATTTTAATGCTACTGTAAATATAATACCAGTCCTCATTATAAACACAAAATAATAATCATCTTCAATAGTCTGTGAAGACAATTAGACTACTTTTTATTTGATGGGGGCGGTGAAGTACCTGAATAATGGGTAGGAGGGCGCTGGCCCAAAAAAGGTTGAGAACCACTGCCCTAGAACAACCTAACTTTACCCGTAACTCAATAGCAACACACTAGCAAACACCCAGCACACCTAGCAACCACCCATAACTCAACAGCAACAGAAAATAACAATTCAAGTTTTCTTAGCTGCTAAAATTTGCTCAGCTTCATCATGTACAGTAATTTTCAAGAATATTTGTTTGAACAATTGCACGTCACCGCTTGTCATTAAAGGAATAGTTCACCCAAAAATTTAATTTCTGTCATTATTTGCTCACTCACGTTGTCCCTAACCTGTATTAATTTCTTTCTTGTGCTGAATGAAAAAAAAACAATGTTTGGAAGAATATGGGTTACCAAACGGTCTTATTTTTTTAATAGACCCTTTCACATTTCCGGGTTTCTCAGCAGCGGAAGTCATCATAGATGGGTAAATCTGTAGTGGTGAATGGGAGACTACCACAAATATATATATATATATATATATATATTGCATTCCCATTTGTTCAAATAGCAAAAGAAAAACTCCATGATAATGTTTTCATGACTTAATAAATAAATAAATAAATAAATAAAGAGAGACTGGTAATGACAGTCAGAAGGGAGAACGATGTCAAATTTACAGTCCCTCCCAGTATTAGAGAATTAGAGACACCCTCGCATTAGCGTTAATTCGTTTTTTTGTAATTTGATGCAAAGGTAATATAATACAAAATATAGTGTTATAAAAGTATTTGCATTTTAAAAAAAAGAACATTTTAAAAACTTTGGAGGATTTATGATGTTGATGACCATTGAAACGTGTCATCACAGTCTTGTGAAAAGGGTCCATAACAAAGATAAAATAATGACAAGGATTTTTATCTTCGCCCACTTTGGCCTAAATGTCTGCCATTCTTTTTTATTTTATATTTTGTTGAGGTGTAGGAGGTGTTACGTTTCTGCACTCTTCCATTTTTAGCAAATAAAGAAAAATTTTGCTTGTACATAACAGATTGTTTTGTTTAAAACAATTTTTATGATGGTTTGTATTTTTTGCACTTTTGGAACATCATTGTTTGTTTAAGTGATGAACTCCATTACTTGTGTTTGTTTTCAGACATGATAACAGACGTTTTATACTTGTGCTACAACTTTTTAGCCTGTGCTACAAAATTTTCAACCTCTGTAGCACCAGTGCTATGTGCAAAAAAAGTTTAACGTACAGCCCTGCCATGTGGATATATTCTAATATCTAATATCAAGTCTTTTTAAATTTGGGGCAACAACGTCACCAAATATTTAGCAATGAAAATCGCAAACATGCTTAAAAACTCTGTAAATAAATGTCATTGCACTTATTTTCAAATAATCTATTTTAAAAGTGTATTTTATCGTCATTTCATTTTTTTCACCAGTTTAATGGATCCTTGAATTAAAGTAATTTCTTTAAAAAAGTAATGACCCCATACATTTTAATGCTACTGTAAATATAATACCAGTCCTCATTATAAACACAAAATAATAATCATCTTCAATAGTCTGTGAAGACAATTAGACTACTTTTTATTTGATGGGGGCGGTGAAGTACCTGAATAATGGGTAGGAGGGCGCTGGCCCAAAAAAGGTTGAGAACCACTGCCCTAGAACAACCTAACTTTACCCGTAACTCAATAGCAACACACTAGCAAACACCCAGCACACCCTAGCAACCACCCATAACTCAACAGCAACAGAAAATAACAATTCAAGTTTTCTTAGCTGCTAAAATTTGCTCAGCTTCATCATGTACAGTAATTTTCAAGAATATTTGTTTGAACAATTGCACGTCACTTTGCTCTACAGCTGATCTTTTAACACCAGCTAATACAGAGTAAGGGTGATATTTAGTTATCTCTTCAAACGTCAAGTTCAAAGATAACACCAATCGCCTTCATCTGAGGGCCAAAAACACTCCACATCAGAGCATTCCTTTCTGTGCGGCCGAAAGCTGAATGACATCCTTCATTATTAGCATATTAGCATAGTATAATATTGGAGTACCCAAGCACAAGAGTGCTGTCTCTGGTCAATTTCTCTTTCAGATATGAATGTATTTTGGGGTTCATCAGTGTTTTTCTAATAGGCGCTTTGCTCTGTTAGCATCCTGTGCCAGAGCCGGTGGATTAGCATGGATCTTCTACAGTCCTGCAATACATATCCTCAGCTATGTGGTTTGGTGCCATTCAAAATGGTTATAAAATATGGCTGGCATTTGTCTTGGAGGTCTTCCTGTGAAGTCTCGCCAGTTAATTTAGACTCTGTCAGTCCCAGTGTCAAATTCATTTGCCACCCTGCTGAAATGGAGAGAATCCAGAGAGCTGTTTGAGATCTAGTCAAGGCTTAAAGACATTTTTTTTCTTCTTTGGGACACTGTGTTTCATTCTCCAAGACATTTGGACTCTGGAATTGTAATTACTGTATGTTTATATTCATTTGATTAATTGGTTCACTAACAATACATCTTAAATCTGATCTGTTTTAATAGCAACAGCTTATCAAAAAGAGTCAAATACTTCATGTCACTCTAAACTTTTTCATACTTGTTGCCAGAAGTTCCATCAGGTCATTGGACTTCAGACATGAAGGAGATGCAGCTTTTGTTTTAGGGATTCAGTTGAGAGTTAGAAGGAAATAAGCTGTAATGTAGCGTAATGAGCATCGTTTATCTATTATCCAGTCCTCTAACTACAAAAATAACATTTTAACCTGCTAGATATCACAGTGACTTTAACCACAGGAAGGTTTGAAAATGGAAGAGAACTGCATTTTTAAAGCAATCTTTCAAGCAAAAAGATTTGAGCTAAACGATTTGAGCTAAATCGCTCAGTTTGTAAAAAATAACAGACAACATGTTTACAGTGATGTACAGTGGAAGCCCAGCAGGCAGTAGTACCCAGGGTTTTGAAAGCAGAAATGAATTCTTTAGTAAACATGTTTGTTATTTGAGCTTTAAAGTCATCTACATATTGTAGGCTGGTGAAATGAACTTCTTCGCTTCTTCACATTTTATTCACTAATTGTGGTAGAATATCTGTGGAATAGTCTCAAATATGGTTGGATATTTTAAACAGAGGTAAAAGCTGGCCTGCTCTACAGTTGAAATCATCAAGAAAATAAGCCAAAATATGAACATTTTATCTGAGAGTCATGCGATTATTAATAATTAATGTGCAATTATTACATTATTTTTATAATTACATTCTACAATATTTTATAATATTGGTCAGATTGTTTTAAATTCATATTTTAGAATTGTTTTTATTAAATTAAAATAACGTCATCTTAATATGCCGAGACTACTATAAATAAGTAATAATACGAAATTTTTCTTGAGCAAATCAGCAGATTAGAATGATTTCTGAATGATCATGTGACACTGAAGCCTGGAGTATTGGCTTCTGAAAATTCAGCATTGCCATCACAGGAATAGATTACATTTGAAAATATATTAAAATAGAAAGCAGTTATTTTAAATCATAATAACATTTCACAATATTACTGTTTTTACTGTATTTTTTAATCATACAAATGCAGTCTTGGTTAAGAGACTTCTTTCAAAAACATCAGAACGTTTTACCAAAGCCAAACTTTTGAACACTAGTGTATAAAGTATTGTTCCAGATTGTTATTACAAACTGTCAAATCAAATGATTCAAAATCATTTTCTGTAGTAATCGACAGTAGGCTAAAGATAATTGAGCTGTATCCAACCCTGAACATCCAGCAAAGTGACATGATTTTTCTTGAGCAAATCAGCAGATTAGAATGATTTCTGAATGATCATGTGACACTGAAGCCTGGAGTATTGGCTTCTGAAAATTCAGCATTGCCATCACAGGAATAGATTACATTTGAAAATATATTAAAATAGAAAGCAGTTATTTTAAATCATAATAACATTTCACAATATTACTGTTTTTACTGTATTTTTTAATCATACAAATGCAGTCTTGGTTAAGAGACTTCTTTCAAAAACATCAGAACGTTTTACCAAAGCCAAACTTTTGAACACTAGTGTATACAGTATTGTTCCAGATTGTTATTACAAACTGTCAAATCAAATGATTCAAAATCATTTTCTGTAGTAATCGACAGTAGGCTAAAGATAATTGAGCTGTATCCAACCCTGAACATCCAGCAAAGTGACAGGACATGTGGCCAAGTAGGGTGACCCAAACTCAGAATTAGTGCTCTGGGCTTAACCCATCCAAAGTGCACACACACACATAGTTCAGGGCTTCATTTCCACTTCTGTAGTCACTCAAACAGAGAAAAACATTTGATTAGATGTTTTAAAAATGGTTAACTGTGTCCGAAAAACCACAGGATAAAATTCTTCATGTGTCAAGGATCATCAGCAACTAGCTGTGCTCCCTCTAGAAAAATGAATAATTAATCAGGTGTTAATCATGACTGATATGGAGGGTCCTTTCTTGCCAATACTCCAACACTTGACTGTCTTAACAAGGTTCTTCACAGCCTGCATGAGTCTCTGAATGATTTATTCATAAAGAAAGCAATACACTTAGCTAAGTGATGCTGAGTGTTACTATTGTTAAAGGGGTGGTTGATTACGATTTCACATGTTTAACTTTAGTTAGTGTGTAATGTTGCTGTTAGAGCAAAAACAATGTCTGCAAAGTTACGACGCTCAAAGTTCAATGCAAAGGGAGATATTTTCTTTTAAAGAAATCGCTTTTGAAGGACTACAAAAAAAGTCTGGTAGGGACTACAACAAGCTTCTTTCTGGGTTTGTGACATCACAAACCCTAAAATTTACATAAACCCTGCCCCCGGGAACACACAACAAAGAGGTCGAGGCCATGTTGAGCTGCTTTAGAGAAGAGAAATAGTTGTAGTAGAGTGTTGTTGCCATGCCGTCGCAACGCTGTTATTTTCACCCCGATTGCAGGTCCTCTTTGTTGGTTAAAATTAAAAAGTGAAATTTATTTTTGTTATACCCTGAACATCCAGCAAAGTGACAGGACATGTGGCCAAGTAGGGTGACCCAAACTCAGAATTAGTGCTCTGGGTTTAACCCATCCAAAGTGCACACACACACCGTGAACACACACCCGGAGCAGTGGGCAGCCATTTTTTGCTGCGGCGCCCGGGGAGCAGTTGGGGGTTTGGTGCCTTGCTCAAGGGCACCTCAGTCGTGGTATTGAAGGTGGGAGAGAGCGCTGTATATTCACTCCCCCCACCTACAATCCCTGCCAGTACAAGACTCGAACCCACAACCTTTGGGTTATGAGTCTGACTCTCTAACCATTAGGCCATGACTTCCCCATTACAAGTTTCCACAGGTGTCACTCACAACAATGTTAATCGACTCAAAAAGAGATATTGGTCCTTCAAATGAGTTTTCACTCCAATTTCCCACTGGAGAGGTGTGATTTCCTTTACCTGTTTCCCTCATCTCAATAATTAAATGCTTTATCATGTTGTGTGTTTGTTTTGGTTCTTTCAGTGTTAGAGTTCCTGGTGTCAGCTGTGAGAGCAGATGCCAGTCGGTCGGAGGCGGAGCCGGCTTGCTGTGCTGTGAGTACTCACACACTGATTCATCATCCTGACCAACTTGTTGGCCTTTACAGAAATCTATACCCCCGGGCCCAGGCTATAACAAAAGTGCTTCTTTGTCATTATGATCATGCATTGGGAATAGTTCAGGGCTTCATTTCCACTTCTGTAGTCACTCAAACAGAGAAAAACATTTGATTAGATGTTTTAAAAATGGTTAACTGTGTCCGAAAAACCACAGGATAAAATTCTTCATGTGTCAAGGATCATCAGCAACTAGCTGTGCTCCCTCTAGAAAAATGAATAATTAATCAGGTGTTAATCATGACTGATATGGAGGGTCCTTTCTTGCCAATACTCCAACACTTGACTGTCTTAACAAGGTTCTTCACAGCCTGCATGAGTCTCTGAATGATTTATTCATAAAGAAAGCAATACACTTAGCTAAGTGATGCTGAGTGTTACTATTGTTAAAGGGGTGGTTGATTACGATTTCACATGTTTAACTTTAGTTAGTGTGTAATGTTGCTGTTAGAGCAAAAACAATGTCTGCAAAGTTACGACGCTCAAAGTTCAATGCAAAGGGAGATATTTTCTTTTAAAGAAATCGCTTTTGAAGGACTACAAAAAAAGTCTGGTAGGGACTACAACAAGCTTCTTTCTGGGTTTGTGACATCACAAACCCTAAAATTTACATAAACCCTGCCCCCGGGAACACACAACAAAGAGGTCGAGGCCATGTTGAGCTGCTTTAGAGAAGAGAAATAGTTGTAGTAGAGTGTTGTTGCCATGCCGTCGCAACGCTGTTATTTTCACCCCGATTGCAGGTCCTCTTTGTTGGTTAAAATTAAAAAGTGAAATTTATTTTTGTTACCTCGGTTCGTGAAAATTATAATACCAGTATGGCTCTCTGTGCTGCACATTTTACAGAGGACAGCTTACTCAATCTACGCGAGTTCAATGCCAGTACACTAGATTTTGTTAATAAGCAAACACGTCTTACTTTGAAAAATTTAACAATTACTTTTCAAAAGTGCTACAATGCAATCATATATTGTGCTGTATTAAAGCTTTAATCAAGATAAAACCACATATCAACAGAAAACAAACAGCAGTAGCAATTACAAATAACAGAGTATCTAAAAAGTATGAGACAACTACAATCAAAAAACATAACATTCTAAAAACGTCCTGTAAGGGCTGTGCCCGATCCTCTTCACTGATATTATCTGGGTCTGATTCAGGCTCAAATTGATAATGCAATATTGACGCCATTGTTTACCAAACACCGGAGCACATGCAACTACCCGTAATGGCAAGGTGGCATGACTTTTCCGGACAACATGCACTGAGTCTCGCGTAGCCAGACCTTCAGACTGACGGCAGAAGGTCTGGGAACCTTGGCCGCTTTGAATGGCCAAGACCCATCCAAGAGGCCATATGACTGACAGGTAAAGCAATGAATCACATTTAGTTTTGTGCCGTGTCATGTTTAGGGGCATGGAAATACATACAATTTTTTACATACTATTGAAAATACAGCATTTATTTGATCCTGAAAAGCACTCATTGTCACAGTTGTAAACATGATGGTTTTCTTCTTCCATGAGGGGGTTTGGTATCACGGCATCTTTGTTTCCAGTCGAAATTTTAAAGAACGCGACACATGCATCTCCCAGAAATCCTGTATATTTCAACCAATCCAATGATGACTTCGAAACTCCTAAAGTGTTTCCAATTTTGTGTGTCATATGCATCAGTTGTTTAGCCAATGGTCTGTGGGCGTGACATCTGAGGCTGAGAACGTGCACTAGGCGGTTAGCGAATCACAACACACTGGGCCAGCTAAACAATCTGAGCCCATTGTGTATTTCTGAGGTAGGGACTTCATAAAAAAACTGGAACTCAACAGACTGTTTTGATGAGAAAGGAAATAGCGGTGTAGAATAAAGGTAAAATATGAGAAAAAAAAGTGTTTTATTTTTAAACGAAGCATAAACAACATGTTACACTGCACCCCATAAACACAATCAAGTCTTTGAAAAAAGCTGATCAACCATCCCTTTAAGGCCCACACTGATCCTAAATTCTTCTTTACATTTTATGCACTAATTGTGAGATAAAAGTCTCAAATATGGTTTTATATTTTAAACAGTTGTAAAAGCTGGCCTACTATATTAAACATTTTACCTTTTATTTAAAGCAGTGTAATTATTGTTCATTAGGCCAGGGTGCATGAACATTCCTTAATCGGCCAAGGAGGGGCTGTCGCGAGGAGCATCAGTTCCGGGAACCAGGTCCGGGTAGGCCAATAGGGTGCCACCAACAGGACCTGCTCCTCGTCCTCCCTGACCTTACACAGCAACTGTGCAAGAAGGCTCACTGGGGGAAACTCATACTTGCGAAGGCCCTGCGGCCAGCTGTGTGCCAGTGCGTCCGTGCTGAGTGTTCCCTCGGCCAGGGAGAAAAACAACTGGCAGTGAGAGGTTTATGGAGAGGTCTACCTGAGCGGCTCCGAAACGTCTCCTAACCAGCTGGACCGTCTGGGGATGGCTGGGGATGGAGTCTCCATTCTCCCGGGAGCATTGCTTGTGACAGCTCGTCGGCCGTACTGTTGAGCAGACCCGGAATGTGAATGGCACGAAGTGACCTCAGACCCTTCCGACTCCAAAGGAGGAGGGTGGCGGGTGAGTTGCGACAAGCGACGGAAGTGCAGACCACCTTGTCGGTTGATGTACGCAATGGTCGCTGTGTTGTCCATGCAGACTAGTACATGCTTGCCTCGTAAGACGGCTCAGGGCAAGGTGCACTGCCAGCAACTCGAGACAGTTGATATGCCAGTGCAGTTGGGGCCCCGTTCAAACCACTGACACTGCAAGCCCGTTGTACGTGGCCCCCCAGCCGGTGGTTGAAGTTTGGGTACCACTGACCGCGAGGTCAGTGGCGGGAAAAAAGGAAACAAAAGATTTTCCGACCGGCCCTCCTCCAGGGGAGGGAGTGGTGCATTCACCATCTCCTGAAGAGCAACTCCCTCCATCTCTGGGTCACCCGTCTCAGGGCCTCTTGCTCTTTCGCTTACCACCAGGTCTGGCGGGGGCCTGGACAGGCAGGGCGGCTGCCCTGCGACCGGCTCCTCGGCGCAGTTTTGCTGGAGGCTGCTGCGGACGCTGTGCGGGAGCGGAGGCGGCGGCCGGTGGCCGCCCTCGGCGACGAGCGGGCTGAGGCGCTGCCACCGGCGGCCGGGTGGAGGCAGCAGCTGCATGCCGGGGCAGGATGTACCTGATGGCCTCAGTCTGCTTTTGGGCAGCGGAGAACTGCTGGGCGAAGTTCTCCACCGTGTCGCCGAAAATGCCGGTCTGGGACACGGGGGCATTCAAGAATTGTGTCTTCTCCGTCTCGCGCATGTCGGCCAGACACAGCCAGAGATGGCGCTCCTGGACCACCATAGTGGACATCGCACGACCCAGAGACCGCGCCGTAACC
>NW_015505746.1:688495-694617 GCF_001515645.1 Sinocyclocheilus grahami
ATTTATGTAAGTGAGGATAGCAAAATAAAGTAAACTGACAAATCATACCCAAAAATTCTTCATACAGTGGACTACCAGTAAAATTGATACAAATTTGGGTCCAAAAATTATTCAGACCGAGTCTGGGAAAAAAAATTCAGGTTAGCATGAAGTTGGATGACAGCATGCCCAGGAGACTACAGGCTGTCATTAAGGCTAAGGGTTGCCCGACAAAGTATTCATAGTTGTGTAAATACTAGTTTGGTTGATTGTAATCTATTACATACCTTTCTATCAAAATTATCTAACATTATCAAGATGAATTTGTTCTGACACAGTTTAACTCTGAGTTCTTATCATATTTTATTGCAATTTTCTAAACTATAGCAAATAAACTGTGATAATGTGAGAAATGTTGAAGGTGTCTGAATAAATTTTGGTTTGACTGTATCTATTTGATAAATGAAGTTAACCAACTAACATTATACATACCCTTTTGGTTTTTGTACCCAATATTAAAATTTTTTACAAAAGCAATAAAAATATCGGTATCGGTACTCGGTATCGACAAGTACCAAAAATAAAAGTATTGGTATCGGGCAAGTACTGGAAAAAGTGGTATCGGTGCATCCCTATAATTAATTTTTGATTCCAAGTCATTTGTGTTGACATTTATGATGAATTAGTGGTTATGGAACAGTCTTGGGAATAATTAAATATTGCCTTCAGTTTGGTCAAGGACAGCAGTTTGTAAGGGACATTGGGGATTTTAACAATATACAGCCTAAAATGCCACAATGTCTCACTTTATCCTTACTAATCTGCTAATACAATAAATAAAGAGGATGCATTTCATTTGAACTCTCATTTACACATCAGAAATTTGCAATCATTTGATTATGGGATTTGAAAGCACTTTAAAGCCTTTGTTTCAGTGACAAAGTAGCATTTATAATCAACCTTGTTGAAATGAAATAGGATGCAGACCACAAAGGTTTCAGCGTTAATAAAGAAGATAAACCTCAAAAGCCAGATGAGAAGGTTTTAATAGACTTTGCTTTTTCATGCTTATTTGTGATCAATTAAGATTATAAAATACCCCACAAATTGGTCTGTACATGGCAGCGCTCCAACCAAAGCAAGAGGAAAAGTGTTTAGCTCGATGATAGATACTGGGACAGTGGGAATGGGATAGCTGGTCAAAACCACCCCATTCATGACACACTGCACCCTGTCATTTACTAAAGAAATATATAAAAATAAAAGATCTATTGCCTTTGTGAAAGTAAAACCAGGCAGCTATGTCCAGCATATCATATATCAGAGCAGATAGCAGTACCTGATAGCAAAGGTGTGAGGTCATACTGCAGCCAAGACACACAATATGCACATACTTTCAAGTCGTAATAGAGTGTCAGACGAAATCTGGGTCAATGACATGTCACATACTCATTTTTTTGGTCCGGATTTATTAATTTATTCAAAAACCTCAAAATGCACTTCATATGACTTGAATACACCTCTTTTATGGACATAAAGTCAAAAATGTCCTGACATCTTGGTAAAGACTTTTTAAAGAAGTTTAGCATAATGTTTTCTTAGAAATAAGAAACAATACTTTATAAATGGCTTATAAATATTAGAAAAACTTAGATTAGAGTCATGCAGTATGTAAATAAAGTCATGTGGTGCAACTTGAAACATTAAAAATAATAATTATTATAATATCATAGGACCAACTTTTTACCTTATTTAAAAAAAAAATAGTGATTGTGTATACTCATACATTCAAGATGTTAAGTAAATATATTACTACTTTTTACTTGTCTTCAATTTATCTTTTAAATACATTTCAATTAATTAATTGATTTTTGCAATTAAAAATGCCAAATAAATTTTTTTGTATTTCATTGTATACCAATATTTATTTATTTTTTTGAGTATTTCAAAAAACAATATTACACATCCTGCTCAGTGTTGTCCTCCAAACAGTGTGCAAAATGAAGGCCATAAAAACAAATGTAGTGGAATGTATGTATGTGGACCATGCAATACATTATGTGCAAAACATAAACATTACATTCTAAACCTTGCCCACAATATTAAAAACAAAACAAAAGCACAGACTAAACATTCATTCATCTGAATTACATTCATTTACATTTAATTACATTTATACCCCATTACAATATTGTTGTTTATTATTTTGTTTATTGTTTATTACAGATTTGATTAATTAGCTGTTGCAGCCCTACATTTAAACTAGACTTTTTAAATTATTACTATTCTTTATTATGGACACTCTTATATGTCATGTACCCATTTGTGTAAGCTGGTATCCATTAATTTAGTTTGTATGAGGAATGAAATCACACTGCACTCAATGTATTTCAATCCAACAGAAATTTAACTTTTGCAAACATAAAGTGTGTATGTGCTAAGGGAAAATCAAGACTCTTGAGGCAAATTTTGAGGTAAATTCCACAAGGCAGATCATAAATCTGGCCCCTAAGGGACAAAAAGGGGCCCATGAAAGCGACTGGGTAAGCAGACACTTATAGGGTGAGAGATTAAAGACAAAAGACATCAGACATAAATATAGGTCCCCAAGACCCACCAAGAAGGCTTCCCACTGCATGAAGACCTGCACCATGCTGTCTGTATAATTTGTGAGGGAAAGGATGTACTCCCAGTGGCTGCACTTATTCACTATCAACAAGAATTTATATAGCTCTCCATTGCACTGACGGACCTATTTTATTGTAACATAATCCCAGTCCATATAACATTATTACAGATTTGATTAATTAGCTGTTGCAGCCCTACATTTAAACTAGACTTTTTAAATTATTACTATTCTTTATTATGGACACTCTTATATGTCATGTACCCATTTGTGTAAGCTGGTATCCATTAATTTAGTTTGTATGAGGAATGAAATCACACTGCACTCAATGTATTTCAATCCAACAGAAATTTAACTTTTGCAAACATAAAGTGTGTATGTGCTAAGGGAAAATCAAGACTCTTGAGGCAAATTTTGAGGTAAATTCCACAAGGCAGATCATAAATCTGGCCCCTAAGGGACAAAAAGGGGCCCATGAGAGCGACTGGGTAAGCAGACACTTATAGGGTGAGAGATTAAAGACAAAAGACATCAGACATAAATATAGGTCCCCAAGACCCACCAAGAAGGCTTCCCACTGCATGAAGACCTGCACCATGCTGTCTGTATAATTTGTGAGGGAAAGGATGTACTCCCAATGGCTGCACTTATTCACTATCAACAAGAATTTATATAGCTCTCCATTGCACTGACGGACCTATTTTATTGTAACATAATCCCAGTCCATATAACATATTCACAGCTTTTCTGAGTTACTCTTCTAAAATGAATTCTGTCAACATGGTCGAGCTCAACTCAAGGCCTCCCTGGCAGTTGTCCAGAGGCATGTATTTGATTAAGTCTGACATGAAGAGTTTAAATGCATCCACGAGTGTAGCTGACACCACCTGGTTGAGGTAGCGTAAAGATGAACAGTATATTAGTGTCTTAAAAACAAGGGTCCCCTTCAAGGCTTGAGAAGGGAAATATATGACAGCTGGGGGATAGCTGCATCTGTTGATATTTGTCATTCATCTCCTCTGCTAATATTCAGTTTCATTTCTACTGTATCAATTATCTTTTTTGATCTAGCTTTTGTTTGATGTTCATGAAGTTCATTTAGAAGGAATCGGCTTATTCGACTCCTAAAGTTCTTGCCCCACTTGTTGGACTTTTCTAATTCTGTTTCTCTCTCTATTTCTGCCTCTCTATAAACTGTTCTGTCAAAATAAATGTGAAAAGTAAAAAAAAAAATACATAATCTAAATTGTTTTATTATAATCTCCTGGAATTAAATAATCATCTTCTCCATCATTTGATGAATAGCACCCATCATGAAAACAAAATGTAAACAAACTTTTTTTTAATAACATGAGCCTAATTTCCATAGAAAGGAATGACACTGACTTTAAATATTTAAATATTCAAAGCACAACACTATTTCAGTGCATTTAGCTCTGAGCTGAACTGGATTGTGGGTGGTCAATGAATATATAGGTTTTTGCACTGAAATACTTTTAAATTCGTAAGAGAATTCATAGCTGAATCTTCAAAAGATTCAGTTTATACACTAGTACCATTCAAAAGTTTGAGGTCAGAAAGATTTTTTTAATGAATTAATACTTTTATTTAGCAATTGATTTATTCACAGTAAAAACATTTGTTATAAAATATTTCTATTTCAGATAAAACTGTTTTCTCCTATTCTTTAATGAATCCCGAAAAAATTATCACTGTTTCCACAAAATAAATAAATAAAAATAAGCAGCACAACTGTTTTCAACACTAAAAATAAACAGAAATGTTTCTTGAGCGGCTTGTATTTTTTCATATTGTATTTTTGATCAAATATTGCAGCCTTGGTCAGCATGTGTGACTTCTTTCAAGAACTTAAAAGTCTAACCGACCCCTAAACGTTTGAACGGTAGTGTATATTCTTTATATTCATGAGGACATTTTATTGCTCAGAGGATGTAATGTGTGTTCTCAATTAAGTTTTAAGTATAAACATCAGATGTTTCCCCTAAAATTCCCCTAAAATAGATCAACGGCAAAAATCAACAGGCTTTTCAAAATCCAAAATATTGCCAAACAGGCGCTTTTGCATCTCGTTTCGAAACTAAATCATCCGCCATCGTCTTGTCTGTCTCACCTCACCTCACTCTTCTTGCCCGTCAGCTCGACTCACTCTCCTCACTGGAGAAATTAAATCTGATCTGTGATGCAACTGTCATTCGGCACGCTGCATTGAGCAGCCGCGTTCAGTTTTTAATTGTAGTGTCTGTTCTTTTACTGAACTAAATTATTTTTATTACTATAAAAAATCTAAATGACAGTGGGGGTCGCAGTGGGCAAGTGACATAACCAGTGTTGCAGCTTAACACCGGTATCACCGTCAGCACCGTCTATCGCGGCAAGCCTAGTATAGAGAAGGTGCTTGGGTTGAGGACCTGCTAACAAGAATTAAAGTTGTTTTAATAATAAAAAACAACTACTTTGGGCATGCCACACTCTCAGAATAAAAGGTACAAAAGCCGTCACTGGGGCGGTACCTTTTCAAAAGGTACACTTTTGTAGATTTTAGGTACTAATATGTACACTTCAGGAACTAATATGTACCTTTAAGGTACCAATATGGACTCTTTAGGTACAAAGGTGTGCCTTTTGAAAAGGTACCGCCCCAGTGACAACTTTTATACCTTTTTTTCTGAGAGTGCATGGATGTAACAAAACCATTTTATTGCTAACGCCTAACAATAAAAATATTACAAAAGATTTTGTGAAAGTTGTTCTTGTTAGATAACATTTGTAAATAAACTTATCAATTAAACTGGATTACTTGTTTTAATTTCTGTTTAATATTAATTTTAGGATAATTGAGCTTAATAGTTTTGGACAAAATTAAGAATGTTAACCTGATTCAACTAAATGGCATTGAATTAATAAACTTAAAGGGGTCATATGATGCGATTTAAATTTTTCCTTTCTCTTTGGAGTGTTACAAGCTCTTGGTGCATAAAGAAGATCTGTAAAGTTGCAAAGACTAAAGTCTCAAATCCAAAGAGATATTCTTCATAAAAGTTAAGAGTCAACCACGCCTACCTAAAACGGCTCGTTCTAACACGCCCCCACATATCTACATCACTATGTGGGAAGATTTGCATAACACCGCCCAAATGTTCACGCAAAGAAAGAAGGTGTAACTTTTATTCTCGCTGTAGTATTGTTACCGCCGCCGCCATGTCCTGAAGACGCTGTGTGTTTCATTGTGAAAGCGAAACTACTTTGTTTGGTCTTCCAAAAGAGGACGATATCACTTCATCATGCCTGGAGCTGATCCGTGCTGGTCGCTGAGGAAATACATCAACTTTGCACTGTGCATCACCGGATCGGCTTTCACCATGGACAAACCGGATTTCAGCCCGGCGTCGTCACATGTGGTTGCAGCAAGCCCTCCGGACAATCCTTCGTCGAACGCTGAACACTGACGATTCAAACGCGAGTTTTGAGCAGTGTAGAGTAGCGCTTGTTGTTTGTC
>NW_015505746.1:694675-698338 GCF_001515645.1 Sinocyclocheilus grahami
CGTAAAAAGACAGTACAAGTCATTATAATCCGTAATTATGTCCCCACTGGATGCAACGAATGCCTCGTTTATAATGGGTTTTATTGGTTTTGTCTCGTTGCTCCGGCCGGACACGGCATCATAGTATTGTAAGTGGCGTAACATTTCCGTCACACGCTTGAGGTATTCGGCCAATCACAACGCACTGGATAACTGGCCAATCACAGCACACCTTGCTTTTCAGACCGATGAGTTTTGTAAAAATCGACGCGTTTCAGAAAGGCGGGGCATAGAGGAGAAACAATAATGTACAGTATGTGGAAAATAATGTGTTTTTTTAACCTTAAACCGCATAAACACATTTCATTACACCAAATACACAAAATAATGTTCTTTTTACATCAACATCATATGACCCCTTTAAGTTTACTGAAATAAATGTTCATTAAATGCAACCCAGTTACGTGGAAGCTGTTGACATAAAAAAGTTAAGCAAATCCAACGTATCATTTTTTTGAGAGAAAGAATTAGATGACAATTTGTTGTGTTCATATCTCAGACTTTTGAGAGATTGAGATGTTCTCTGAAACTGAGATTACTGGAGACTTTTTCTCTGGAGCAGAATCTAAATTTGCTCCTAATGTAGTCTCATTTGAGACAATAAAGAGATCTCAGTTGTGATTATTCTTTGCTACAAGCAAAGCTAAAATGTCTGAGCTGCCAGTTATGATCAGCATACATTACTTAGAATAATCTGAACAGTCTGATCTGTACATGAAAACTCAATTCTTTTCGATGGCTTTGACATAATTCTGCATGTCATCTCTGGTCTCAGCTTTTTATGCTCTCAGTGAATAAAAGGCTTGAGTAAGACGTCTCCTTTGGCTGAATCCAGCTGTTCTGACCGGTAACCATTTCCACGTAAGTAATACTGCATGCGTGCCTAGCTTATGTATTGTTAACATTATCTGTCTTTCTTTGTTTAAAATGGCACATTAACTCATATTAACATTCCAAAAGGTTGGGAATTTTAGTGTACACAACATTTAAATAAATTATAGTGAATCCATCAAGCAGAAGAGTAGAACTGTTCACATTTCTCGAACTATAACGCCACATTTGCTGTGTGAGGTTTATGTAGCTCCTAGCTTTAAAAAATTACCTCACCACAAAGATTATCCCTGGCCTCAGTGTAAAATATTCCTTGTATAATATTACCTTTCAGTGGCAGATAAAATTATCGTGTCAACAAAGGGATTAAATAACAAAAGTTTCATCCAGAATCCAGGGGGAACCTTGGAAGCAAACTGGCCACTGTCAAGTATTTATATATAGGCTTGCTGCAACCATCCAGTTTTGGAAGTTTGAGGTTGGTGCTGTAAAATATGGCATTAATGATCCATTTGATCTTTGTTTGATTTCTGCTAGGGTATGTTTTAAATATACTCAGATAGCCGATGGTCACAGTACATTCACTACATTTAACAACCATGCAGAATTAACCAGCACCATGTGTCTAGGGGTGTAATGGTGAATTTGTGCCGAAAATGTTTGGTACGCGTCTTTCGGTTCAGTATACATGTGTATCGAACAAATACAGCGGTTTAACCACTGCATGAGCATCACTTCATTGGAAACTTACAGTTTTACATATTGTTACTTTTGATAAGAAAACGATAAATGGCGTTTTGATGCTCTTTGATGTGGCGCGACAGATCGCTGTATCGCAGCTTGTAAACAAAATGCCACTAGAATTTCATTTACCTCAGCGAAGTCATCAGTGTCCACAGCTCGTTAGTTTGCTAGAGAAATGAAGTGCATCAATATTTAAAAATAAATAGTAATTAAATTTATGTTTGGGCTCTGTTGTTAATTATAACCTAATGTAAAAGGGTTCCCTATAGTTTAGAGCATAAACTTTAAGAAAATTTTAATTATAACCACATTTATTTATGGAAAGAGCAATTTGATTAGTAAACCACTGTTAAATAAAAAAGCAATTTTATGTTCAGTTTTTTCTCCCTGCTAACGAAACCATACCGAACTGTAGGGGTGTGCGATAATGACAAAAAATTATATCTCGATATTTTCTGGAATTTTGTCGATAACAAAAATTAAATTATATTTCTGTGCCAGGATCACAGTATCTGCATCTCAAGTGGCATTTAGATGTATTTACACAGACTGTTTAATCCAGGACATGAATGCAGTTAACCTGCAGCTACAAATGCATAATTAATGTTTTGATGTAAAAAAAAAAAAAACAACCTTGAATACTGATATTTGAAATGATTTTGGGAAAGAAGGGAAAATACACTTTAAATATAAACCTAAAATCACCAGTAGGTGATGGCAAATCCTTGCATGAGTGAGTCATTGAGTCATTCATTCAACCGATTCATTCAACCGATTCATTCAAACGGCTGATTGATTCGGTAACGAATGACTGTCGTGCGTTGCTCAGAGAAGCAAAACAGTTATGCTATTCTGCTCACAAAATCCTGAATCCACTCTCCCTATCAACTGTATCACTTTGGGAATACAAACTAGCATTCCTGCTATAAAAGACTTCAGTGTTCGACAAATGTAGGTTTTTCAGTGGCTGATGCAGTGGTCTCTTAATAAGTGGTTTGGCATGCTGAATGAGACGGTGCCCAATCTTCCTATGTCGGCCATTTTGGGCGTCAGCCATTTTGAATTTTGTAGTAAAATGCTGTATTTTAAAAACGCAGTGGCATATGGTTATGAAACTATATTCTAAATATATAGAAAAATTTACAAATATACTTGCAGCTTTTGTAAATTTTGTCCAATGGCCATGAATCTCTCTTCCTATCCCCTGGGTCGTACAGAATTCAATGGTACATATGCTTTTTGACAGTTGTCCATTTTGTTTGTCGGCCATTTTAATTTTTTTGTCAAAAACGTATTTTTCAAACTTGTCTTAGAGTATTTGTCTGATCTTCACAAAAGTGAATTCAGACCATCTTGAAACCATGCTGGCAAAAACTTATTAAAAGCTTTTTGATACCTCAAACTGTTTTTGAATAACTCATCGTCAACATGATGGCATGATGCCAAAATGGATCTGAGGTTGTGTTTCTGCAGCGCTTTGGTATATCAACACCACACTTTGTGGGTGTCATTGTCACCCCACACTGACCACACCACATCAATTTCAGAGCAGCGCCACCTATTGGTCAAACAAATATGCATTTATATAACATTACAAGAAAATTTGAAAATCATCAGCTGGTCTGATGCTCCCTGCCTTGTTTGCTTAGCTCCTAATTTTGCCTTTGTTGTGATTGGCCCCTTAGTTGCTGCTGCAGCTATATTTTTAAACGTAAAATTTTTTTTTCATGTGTGTGTGTTTTTTTTTTTGTTTTTTTTTAGAAAGAGCTGATTTTTTATCTGTTTTCAGCATATTGTTGTGCATGTAGGCTATACATTTAAATGAAACTACTAGTTTGCACAACAAACAGAAGATGGAAATGCCTACACCCTTCAGCTTTAAACTTCACAATTTCAGATTTCCGAGAATAAATTTACTTAATGTCACAAAACATACAATGGCTAAAGCAATCTTTGCTATGGTCTTTACTCAATGACTTTGTTCCTGAAGAATGCCTAGAAATTACAGTGCAATGGTACCATATTACATACAGGCCTTCACTACCAGGC
>NW_015505746.1:698844-700120 GCF_001515645.1 Sinocyclocheilus grahami
AATAAGTGAGCACTAACCTTTACCAGCATGATATTTATCAGACTGTGTACTCATCACTCATAGCTAAAAGATTATTTGCCCACACAATCTGGTGTCTGCAACAGCATATGGATAATATATTTGATGTTTAAAAACAAAAACAACTGAAAAAATAACATCAGTGACACATTATTAGTGATGCACTGAAATAAATATTCTTGGTAAATACTGTACAATGGCCAAAAAAATAAAACTGCACATTTTAAATTAACTTTTGATTGGTTTCTGTTATTAGAAGACTAACAGAAACCTGTGCTGAAATTTTGGTGCATTGGTGCATATTAAATGGTAAAACTTGTTTTATAAAAGAGATGGAAAGAAAGAAGAAAGTAAAGATAAAATGGTAGCAGAGCATAACATGCTGGAGGACAAAGAGATGTGAAGGGTGTGGTGCTGAGGATCACAATGAATGTCTCAACAGCTCCTTTGTCAAGAAAGATACTCATACAGAGACACAGGATGACATACGTCTTTGGTCAGATTTCAAAAAGCACTGAAATTCATCTCGTGGCATTCCACCACATAATAAGACGTGTGCAGGATTACATGCCACTAACACCTGAAGAGCTTATGATGATATATCTAGTATATTTAAAGGTATGTAATTTCTACCACACTAACGGCACTAAACAGAACCGATAAATAATTGTTGTTTTATAAGAAATGAATGGTGTCCACAACAAAGCAAGGGAAAAATCTTTCCTCTTTAAAACACACATACCAAGTTCTTATAAATGTACTCTTGGTATTCATTTGGTTTTATAAAAAAAAAAAGTTTACATTTAAAAATTACTCAAAAAGTGTCATGTGGCGTAACCACAGGTAAAAACTAATAATGTATTTTCCGTACACCTTGAATACATTTAAGTGTACACATCTCACTCATTATTTTCTAAAAAGGTTTTTAATATATTCATAATGCTAATTATTGACTCATTGAATAAATGTCATCCATTTTTGTGGAGTCGCACCTCATGACATATTTCTATGATATAATTTTCTTATAATTTTAGTCTTAAATTAGTGAGATTTAAGTGCGCCGAGGGCGACTTTCGTTATTTCGCTGACTCATTCTGTCTGAAAATGGCGTCTAAGAAATCTTCAAAAACTGTTGCAACTAAGGAGGACGCCAATCCAGGTGATTCTATCTCACAGGGAAATGTGAATGCGATACTTGCCGCAATCGGTGCTGTAGCGTCGGGACCAATCCAACACACTATATATTCTCTTTTTATAT
>NW_015505746.1:706934-708472 GCF_001515645.1 Sinocyclocheilus grahami
AAAAATTAATAATGCATGGCCTCTGTAGGCTTCTGTAAGTTTGAAAATAGTCACAAGTAGTTCGTCTTAAAGGAACAGTCCACCCAAAACTGAAAGCCCAAGAGTTCCCATTGACTTCCACAAAAATACAATGTAAGTCAAAGGGAACTGAAACAGTTTGATTACTGACCCTCTTCAAAATATCTTCTATGTTCCACAGAAAAAAACAAATCATACAGGTTTGGAGCAACTTGATGGTGAGTGAACGATGACAGAATTTTAATTTTTGATTGAACTATCCCTTTAAAGCAACCAGCCACCAACGCACTAAAAAAACACTGACAACACATTGGGAACCGCTTAGCCAAATCCTTAGCCCTGGCAAGATCCCACTCACAGTTTCTTCCAAAAATACTAAAATCAAATTAAAACTAATAACATTACTCAAAAGTAAACAGTCTTAATCCAGGTTATTTGGCAGGACTTGGCCACAGAGAATTACCTTGCAACCACCTTAAACACAAACACAGCAACTGCAGGAATGTCTACAAAAATCAATAAAGATTTTGGAGAAAGTAAAACATATGAAGGGTCTGAAGCCCCTAGCTCCCTCTGAATGGGCCAGTAGCCAAGCCTGAGTGAAGGGCATGTGAGCATGAGGGAGATGTGGGAGGAGACCATGGGGGATGGGGGCAGACAGCAAGACTGGAGGTGCTACTATTGTGGTGTATGATTTCGGAAACATGAGCAACCTACTAACTCACACGCATGCACACACATCCAGAAAAAAACATCCACATCTGCCTCCTCTAAAATGAGTTAGCCACCAGGTGTTTGCAGCTGTCTGTGGATTTTATGGTAAACAGAAAAAGACAGAGAGATGGAAAGTGATAAAGACGGACAGGTTTGAGGGGGATGAGAGGCAGTGATTTAGAGGGAGATTTTGGAGAAAACATTATCCGAGGACTTCCGAAATCCCCCTTGCATTGTGAGGACTTCTGCCAGATCCCGAATCGGTTCCTGGCCAGTGACGTGTCCCACAGACGGGGCTCTCCAAAAGTGACGGGCTGCGTTCAGCCAATTAAATTGTGCATTTTGGAAGGGTGCACTAAGCTGGTTATAAGTGTGGAGAATAATAATGAGATAAAGCCGAAGAATCACAAGGGACGTGGTCCGCAAAATTAAGCCTTTTATCAGTACATACTATGTATTTTCCATTTATTTTAATGCCATTAGAAAAACTGTCTACAGCTGTGTCCTTAACAATGCTGCATGAAGCATATAATTGCTATAGATCCAAAAGGAGATAATTTTGAGTTATGGTATAGGTGGGGAAAATGTACTTTCCATGACAAATAAAGGAACAGAGAAAGCAATAATCAGTAGTCTAATAATTGCATATTTCAATGTTAATATATTTTAACTATAAATGAATTTACTCATGTTATTTCAAACTGGTATGACTTTCCATTTTCTGTGACACACAAAAGGAGGTATTTTCAAAAAATGTCCAAACTGCTCTTTTCCATAAAACAAAAGCACAAACACTACTGTTCAAA
>NW_015505747.1:0-607 GCF_001515645.1 Sinocyclocheilus grahami
CTGCAAGAAATAATTTAGTAGAAAATGAGTAATGTCCTTGCAGAACATTAGTAAGTTTACAAACACAAAACAATGTAATGCGTTATTCAAATACAGATAAAACACTTGTAAAAAAATCTGTACAGAAAATTCCCTCATTAACATTGTACATTGTACCTTCATTTCAAATACTTTTCTTACACAGCACTTTTTCAAGATAGGAGAAAACATTTCCCTTATCTTAATTCATTGACATCAAATTCCACAGTATTTTGGCACAAGCTTTTCTGTCACTTGGTAAAAGCAGCCAGTGATACAGATGCCAGCATAGACATGTTGAGAATAATACAATATTCAACATTCTGAGGATGTTTTTCATCTGACTCAGATCTTCTGTGTACTGTATGTGTGTTTATAACAATGAATGTCCAAAAAGACAATTGTTTTTCCTATGGTTTTCTGGTTTCCATTGACTTCTATTAAATTTAAACTGAGCTAATGATTTTTTCTTTCTTTCTTTCTTTTTCTTTCTTTCTTTCTTTCTTTAAGGATGCACAATATAATTGTGGATGCTAATTTCTTTTATTTTTATACTTTGATTACATCTTCCATCATCTAATGCTCACTT
>NW_015505747.1:1956-2688 GCF_001515645.1 Sinocyclocheilus grahami
AGAGAGAGAGAGAGGCACACTGTGTCATCCCTTGTGACAAGCGCACACACATGCACACAAACACTGCTAGTGAGGACACTAGCTCAGTGTGAACTGAAATCTCTACCAAATAATTCCGGCCTGTGAAATTGCCAAGCACCTCAGAAAGTCAATGAAAGTCATTACTAGTCCACCTGGCCAGAACACAGTCTGTGTCTCTGAGTTATTATGTCTGCTTTTCTGTGCTCTGTGTAGTCGCTTATATTATATAGCTGATGATATGTGCTACTGCAACACATTGATTCGGTGAAAATAGACGCAAGGCATTTCTGTTTCTAGAAAATTAGTGCTTTTTTCCTCCAGTGTGCTTTGATGAGATCTTTACTTTGAAATTATGTCTCTTTCTAAAACCCCAGTCTGATGTTAAACAAGTGAGTCTTTAATTACATCATGCTGTTTGTGATTGCTTTTGTAGGACTTTATTTTAGTACCCAGTAAGCCCACATACATATTCAAGACAATGAATTGGAGAGCATCTTAACACTCTAATTAAAATGTACCAAACACATGATAAACATCCTAAGAACAGATTCACATGCAGTGGCACTTTAAACTGGATATAAGTATACATTTTATACTTTAAACACTTGCTCTTTTTCAATTACAAAAATTTAATTAACAGCTTTTTTACTGTAACAATACATTAAATGTCCCATTATTTATTTAAGTTTTTCACTGTATATATTAAGGGAA
>NW_015505747.1:3880-4862 GCF_001515645.1 Sinocyclocheilus grahami
AAGAAGAAAGTCCTATACACCTAGGATGGCTTGAGGGTGAGTAAAGAATGGGGTAATTACAATTTTTTGGTAAGCTATCCCTAATGGTTTAGTACACCCAAAAATGAAAATTAGGCTGCGTTTTACTCACCCCCGAGGCATCCTAGGTGTACATGACTTTCTTCTTTCAGACGAATCCAGTCGGAGTTATATTAAAAATTGTCTTTGATCTTTCAAGCTATATCATTGCAGTCAGCGGGTGTTGCATTGCTTCAGTCCAAAAGAAGGGAAATAAAAAGTGCCCAACCATAAAAAAGTGTCTCACATGGCTCCGAGGGGTGAACAAAGTCCTCCTGTAGCAAATTGATGCATTTTTGCAAGAAAAATATCCATATTCAAAACGTAATAATCACTTTAATCTAGCTTGCGCCAGCAGTTGTACACAGAAGCAGTTCCGGGAGCATGACGTATGAGGTCAGCGTTGCGGTGAGTCTCGTGAAAACCAAAGTTTGTTTACAGGATCAAAGGAAGTAAATTTTCCTTACTTTAGCAAAGGAAAACCAGTCTCCTCTTGGCTTATATATCGAAATCCTCCGACATTCTTCTTTACAAATCCTCGTTTTGTACTTCTAATTCTTGACCGTTGTTTTGTTTTGATCTCTCCGCTGCGTTTCCACATGCGTCACTTCTGAGCAGCGCTGACCTTATACGTCATTCCCCCGGAACTGCTTCCAGTGTACAACAGTGAGTGCAAGCTACATTAAAATGATTATTACATTTTGAATATGGATATTTTTATTACAAAAATGCATCGATACGCTACAGGAGGCCTTTGTTCACCCCCTGGTGCCGTGTGAGACACTTTTTTTTATGCATGGCGTTTTTTATTTAACTTCTTTTGGACTGAAGCAATACAACACCCGCTGACTGCAATGACAGAGCTTGAAAGATCAAAGAGAATTTTAATATAACTCCGACTGGATTCGTCTGAAAGAAGAAAGTC
>NW_015505747.1:6363-7258 GCF_001515645.1 Sinocyclocheilus grahami
GGGGTGAGTAAAACACAGCCTAATTAAAATTTTTGGGTGAACTAATCCTTTAAGGGTACATTTACTAACAACGATGTACTAAAAATGGTAAAGTTTTTCCATTGCAGTTCTGAAAAGTTTTGCATAAGACGAAATATTGTCGGAATGATCCCAGTTCACGCAGATCCATGAAAATTACTAAAAACACGGTATTATTCATGCCAGGCCAGTAGTTGGCAATGTCACTTTTTAAAATAACACTAAACGTCCATAAACATACCTATAGATTTTTTTTGCACATACCTATATCTAAACACGTAATACTGATCTGCATGACATCATCGCTTCCACAAATTAGCATTTTTGTTGTTTACATGAAGACGATAATGTTTTTGTTTTCAAAAACTTGCACTTTGAAATCCGTTTTTAAAAGTTTGCATTTTCAGGCTCCCAAAATTCCATAGTTGTGTTGGGTTTGTTTTTATGGCCAAATTCTATGAAACATTCTCAGTTTTAGTTGAAAACTGTTTTGTGTAAATGCCTCATAATGTTCATTAGGCCTAGTTATAAAAACATATGAAACCTTTTCTCCTTTTTTGGATTCCGACAGCCCTTGGTCACTGTGAACCATCATTGTACAGAAAAGATTAGTCTAAATATCTCCTTTCAGGTTCTATTGAAAAATAACTGCATACGGGTTTGAAACAACATGATGGTGAGTAAAAAATAAAAGAGGTGAATTATTATTTCAAGTGAATTTTGCTCACTATAAAACATTAATCATCAGCACTCAACCCTTCCTTTCTCCCAGCTCAGCACTCTGCTTTTCATCCTTCTCTGTTTCCTCCTCCATCACTTCACCTCCACTGCATGTCCCAAACCAGCCCACTGTTTTCACACCCTCTCAAGCTCGAAA
>NW_015505747.1:7727-12765 GCF_001515645.1 Sinocyclocheilus grahami
CTTTAGAAGTCGGAGGCTGTTTCTGAAACCTGCCTTCACAGGAAGAATACAGAGGTAGGGAGGCATTAAGGCACATCCAAATCCAAAGTTTAAAGTAAAGCACTGATGTATCCTTTCCTGTCTATTACATCACATAATCCTGTGTACCAGCTACTGTTGGTGGAAAGTATAAAAATGCTGTCGGGTGGAACACTTTAAAGAATTAAACGCCCATTTTTTACATTTACAGAGTATCTATTTACACTAAGTGCAAATAGCCATCTTGTTGGCAAAGGCTATTTACACTAACTCCACCCACCATTTTCTGCTTAAGCCAGACTAAATTACAAATTAAACCAAACTGCAGTAGTGGAGAGTATTGACAGTCATTTGAACCCACCTTTTCAGCCTCATTCTTCTCCCTTTTCCCATGGCTTATCAGCTCAGATGGTTTTAAGTAAAAAAATAAATGTATATATATATATATATTTGAAAAGTGGGAAAAGAGTGCCAAATACTGCCTTAATATTTAATAGTGGGAATAAATTGTTTAATGGTTATTTAATGGGCCTATAATTTAAACTGGAAGTGGTGTCCTCACTTTGATCGAATTGGATCCATACAACTCATATTTTTACTACACTCAAAACTGTGGTTCCCTTCCTGGACCTTCAAAAACACCTTTACTGATTAGTATGTTCGATGTGGTTAGGGTTAGGGTACAGTGTAGGGGTGAGCTTTATAGGGATGGGGACAAGTAAGGCCCCAAAAAGGCAGCATCCGTTTCAATAACGCTGAGGTGCAAATAGCATCTGCCTAAAATATATTTCCATGTTATGATCGTCTATAAATATGTGATTTGTTTTCTAAAAATCTCATCTTTGTTCTTATTCATTAGCTGTGTCATTGAGGTGTCTTGGAAGTCTGTCTGAAACCAGTTTTCTTAGTACAGTAAGTTTGGAAACATTAATTTAGAGTTTTCGATTCATATCAAAGGTTTTGAATAATATCAGTATAAATTGTTGGTGCAAGTGCATTTTAGCACCTGCAATTATCTTCAGTTATCTAACCCTAACTTCGGCAATCACAATGATGTCATAAAAATAATATTGGTTTGGTTCTCCAAAGAACCTTTGAGTAAAAGGTTTTTAAAATAACAGTTTTGTGTGAATTTTAGTGCAAAGAATGACGTTTTACAAAATCCTTTTGTGAAAATGGAAAGGTTCCATGGATGTTAAAGGTTCTTGGTAATACCAACAACAAACTATTACTTTTATGAAATGCAATATACGTTCTGAGTTTTACTGATAGATTGCCAAATAATAAGGTTAGTACACAGTGGACCAATTAGAACAGTTTAGATGTGACTTTTAAAAAGCTCTATTTATCTTTGTTCTAAATTCATTATTATTATTGCTATTATTTATTTATTTAAATTAAACATGTTTCCACTGTTTATGTAGTCAATGCAAAGTCATGACAAAATTAATTTATGCTAATATTGTCCAAACATTTGGAGGACCCTTTTTGCACAAAACTTTGCCTGTGAAGTCAATACGTGAGCATGTTAAAGCATGCGCACATCTGCCAACCTTCTCCATTAATTTAATGATTATGAAGTTGTAGAGCAGCTCATCATAATGATCACCTTTATTATAGAGCGAGTCACAGATTATCAACAGACTGGGAAATATGTAATAAATGGAAAGAATAAAGACCGTGTCTGATGACCCTGCTGTCATGAGAATAAAAGAGTGCATTAGAAAGGACTTGTTATTGGGGAATGAATCTTCCTGGATTGCACTTACCCTGGACTAATTCACATTCACAAAGCACTTCAAAGCACAGAACATTTTATTTTTTGTTTGTTAGTTTTAATAAATACTGTAAGTCATCATTCAGAGCAACGGCATCAACAGTTATCATATGTCATATTTTTTGGGGAGGAAAAATCATTTTTAGCATTAATTGACATATTAATCATATGACATTACTAATCCATATGTATAATCACAGACATACTAATCCATATGTATAATCTCATTTGCACGCCCCACCGATTTTAATTTTATGGGTGGACCATCATGCTTTTTTAAAAATCATATCATACAAACTAATACTAAATAGCCACCTCATAAAATAGTTGTGTTTTCTTGTGAGATCAGGTTAGTAAATGTACTATTAGTAGCTTGTGTGAACATCTATATGAGAGAATTATTTTAAAAACAGCAAAAGAGGAAAGAGCATAGGAAAGAGTCATTTTATATTAATACTTCACATTAAACGACTCTCTGATGAATAATTGATTCAGAGAAAAATTTAGCAATTTGACATCCCTGTGTACTAATGAAATGGTATATTAACTTTGTCTTGTTATTAAGTTTTAAGTTTCATGAGTACATGTTTGCAGGCAAAACCATTCTACTGTACACGTGTTAATGGAAATGTACATCATTCTTAGTCTGACTGAAACATCTATTATTTGTCAAATTGTGTTTTTTTGTTGTTGCAAAAACCAAGTCTCTTTGAAAAATGACATCTAGTTTTTCTCATTTATTTCTCTTTGGTTTCTATAATAATTCACTATAGGTCCTGGGAACATCATCAAAATGAAGACAGTTTTGTTGGACATCTGAGGCGGTGCGTCTGGTTTATCCTGTGGGTCCTCACAAGCTGTCATACGCCGCTTTGTTACATCCATTTACACATCAGCTACTTCAGGAGTTGTGATAAAGAGTGATTTCTCGCTCTCCAGGTTGTATCTTCACCCATCATACAGCCTGGACAGTTTGTGTGAAAGCCTCCATCCAGGCCGGAGATGAGGAAGAATGGCCTCTCCAATGACAATCCCATTGTCATGTCAGAATGTTCTCATATCCTGTTTCATTAAACTCTGATTTTGGTTACAAGAGATATTACACTGTCAGGTCCTATTGACCTTGCTGTTGTCGGTGCTGCTCTTATTAGAAAAGGAGGCAGAGGAGAGGAGAAAAATAACAAAAAGCATGCTTTCTCATTCTTACAGCTCATTAATACGAGCTTTTCATCTCTGAAGAGTTATTCCCTCACCAAAGCCCTTTTTGCACTGGATGTCATGTTTTATTCAAATAGTCTCCGCATAAGACATGAGTAAAGTTAACACAATATAATGAAATATTCAATAATTATTTTGTATTCCATCTCTTCCTCTCTCCAATAGACTCCACATGTCTTGCTTCTTAACGTTTCTCAATTGGTCTGGAATTGGTACTTCCATCCAGACCACATGTTTGTGCTGCTCATAGCTGTTGTCATATTAGGCATATACTATATGAGAGAGTGAAAACGACCCACGGTGGTTGGTATTGTATACAAAAATATGAAAGATTTCATTCACTCCCATCTAAAATAGCAAAATAATTACTGTCATTAGCAGCAATAATAAAGCAACACCACTTTGGATGACTTGGGGTATTTATCAACCCCAACTGTGAAAACAAGATTGCTTCAGACGTAATTATAGTCCCAAATTTGTTTTTGATGCAATCTGCTATAAAGAGAGCATCCAACCAATGCAGCACATTACATCCCCTTGCACTTTAATTACTGTGATGATGATGATGGTTTACTATTTCAGTTCAGCTCTCAACGCTACTCCCCAGTGTTATTTTGGGTATGCATCAGGCACTTCATTACTGATGCTTCAAAATACAAGCTTTTCTATTTGCAAGAGGAGCCTGTGCTAAACGTCAGCTCAAAGAAATGTTGAATTTGAACTTGAATTTAAATAATACAATTCAACCATATAAGGAAATATATTATTAATCTAATAGTATGAATAAAATAATAAATAATAAATAAATATGCATGCCAAATTAAGCAGGTGCCAGCATGACATTCACTCATCCTTGAAAACCTAAACTACATTAAACATGTAAAAAAAAAGAAGACTTGCAGCAAGGATCAGGATGGTTTGTACTGACCACAATGTATATTGTGTAACACACAAATGATGGATTTGTTTATTACAAACATGCTTTTCGTTTCACAAGATGTTGATTGATGGACTGGAGTCATTATTATGATGTTTTAATGGACTCTGACGGCACTCATTCACTGCAGAGGATACATTGGTAAGTCATTGATATAATGCTAAATTTCTCTAAATCTGATGAAGAAACAAATTCATCTACATCTTGGATGGCCTGAGGGAGTAAATTTTCAGCAAATTTTTATTTTGGGGTGAAACGTTCCTTTAATTCCAATGTTTGATTTGCAGGTTATTTTAGTAGTTGGTGTCTAATGTAAAATTGCACCCTAATTGAGAAGTGGTTTTGTTTGTAGACATCTTTAATTCTTCAACTTATTCTACCTGGTTGTAGTGACTAGATAGTAAGCAATTTTGTATTCACATGTGTTTTGTTTAACACTATTAATGTGTGTGTTTTTCTTTGCATACGTGTGTGTGTGTGTGTGTGTGTGTGTGTGTGTGTGTGATTGTACACAATTGTACACACTGGAAGAGATGAAGGGGAAGAGAAAAACTGCTCTCACATTTTAGCTCAGTATCCCTTATGAGCTCCAAAAGAGCCCCAGAGACTCGGCAAATGGAGGAAATGAATGATTTATTTACTTTTTGAATGCGCTGCAAAATATGCAAACGTCAGATGAAAAGCCTAAGCAAATCTATCTCCCTGAGGCAACAACACAGTGTTAAGTTGCTACTTGAAGTCATCATAAAGCTTTAAAAACTGACCATGAAACTTTTTTTCCTTTCCTCATTATGGGACTCAAAACTATTAAGCAGATGCCTCACTTGTGCGTTTTACATGAGGTTTGGGAATGAATTTAAGCAGATGATCTGCTTTCATAAGAAAGGTATACAAGGTATCTGAAGGTGCCTCAAGGTGCAATCTGTCATTGAAAAGATTCTGTAGGTTTTTGGTTTAATAGGCCTAGCACTGGTGATGCTGTGCAGAATTGAACAAATATGCAGAATTGAACAAATATGTACACAGCTGTTAAACATTCAGATAAAAAAAATATATATATATACAGGTGCATCTCAATAAATTAGAAT
>NW_015505747.1:14144-14355 GCF_001515645.1 Sinocyclocheilus grahami
AATGAACTTTTACATGACATTCTAATTTATTGAGATGCACCTGTAGCAGATACCATTTAAAGGTTTAGTTTTTGTGTGTGAAAGATATTATTAAAACTCCAGTGCCCAAGTAAAAGCAGTTTTATTTTACAAACCCAATTCCAAAAAAGTTGGGACACTGTACAAATTGTGAGTAAAAAAGGAATGGAATAATTTACAAATCTCATAAACT
>NW_015505747.1:14450-14970 GCF_001515645.1 Sinocyclocheilus grahami
TCAAGTCAAGTCAAGTTGAGCTTTATTGTCATTCTGCTGCATGTGAGGACATACAGTGGAACGAAATGTCGTGCCTCACAGGACCACGATGCTACATAAATACAGGCATACAACAGTGAAGTAAAACAGTAAAAACCTATACAGTAAAGCAGTAAAAACCTGTACACAACTAACCTACTGACTGATTTTGATTATAAATATACTATATACATATATAAATGTTTACCTATACATAAGTTAAAAAATACAGACTATACGGATGCTTCACATAAACACTGTACCTATACACAACTAACCTACTGACAGATTTTGACTATGAATATACTATATATAAATGTTTACGTATGCATAAAAAAAAAAATAGACTATATGGATGCTTCACATAATACTGTACATGTGCAAAGAGAAACATCGTAAGTCAGCAGCTGGCTGGGGAACAGTGCAGATGATTTGTAGTGCATTGTAGTGCATTTGTAGTTCCCATACCAGACAGTGATGCAGCTGGTCAGCACGCACTCAA
>NW_015505747.1:17652-19178 GCF_001515645.1 Sinocyclocheilus grahami
TGTACAGTGTCCCAACTTTTTTGGAATCGGGTTTGTACATGGAGTGAACTGCCTCATGTGGGTCGAGATCACATGACCAGCCAGATGCTACAGAAAAATAACAAGAGATGGACCTATTGTATATGAATTGGATATATGAATGGGAATTATGGCTGGTACTCTCTTAAAAATAAAGGTTTCAAAATGGTTCATTTTGTGAACCGTTTTTGGTTCCCCAAAGAAACTTTCATTTTATTTTTCTTAATCTAAAGAATATTTTTTTTAACTGAAGAACATTTTTCCAATTTAAAGAACCTATTCGTGAAATGGAAAGGTTCTATGGATGTTAAAGCTTCATTATGGAACCATCAATGCCAAAAAATGTGTATAATCACTCCACCTTGCAGTTAAAAGCACCAATCAGCTTTTCAGAGGCATTACAATGCTCAGTATTGCATTTATAGAAATGATAAAACTAAAGCGCAAAAGAGGCACAATTTACAATTACATTTTTATCAGATTATATTTCTAATTTTAAAATGTTCGTTTTCAATTTTTGAGCTGTACTGCCATATTGACCTACCCTACACAACATTAACAAAAAATTACACACAAACATTTTTATGTATATTAAAAAGGTTCTGGACAAGCTGTTCATAATGAAACTGTCAGATAACTGTAATGAAGCATTGGCAAGTTTATCATTTTTATCACTTACTCTATTATAAAACACTTAGCCATCTCTCTTTGTATAACAAATGACTGACAGCTATCTTATCTTTGACCTTTAAGTATGATTGGGTTTGAATTGATTTTGTAAAGCCTCATCTTGGCGGATGCAGACGTTAAGTGCCTTGCTTGGGGGCATGATGGTGGCGCCTGGAGCAGGACTAGTGAAATCCACAGGGAACCGCTTCACTCAGCTTCCTAACAGTGATGGAATTAAGTCGTTCAAACTTCCTGATTATTTGTGCTTCTAAACCAATGTTCTGTTCCAAAAAGCGGAAAATTAATAAAGTAAGATTAAAAATATTTTTTAATAATGGGGATAAACTGTCTAAATGTCAGAGCAAAATATTATGCCCACAGTATTCAATAACAAAAACAACACAGAACAACCGAGTGGTTCATTACAGTGAACAATATGATGATATTTCACACGCCTTATTCCCTCATTAGATCATCTTTCTTTACATTGACTCAAATATGTTTTTTGTTCCATGCACTGTGATGGTATAACAATTCCCAATTAAACCAAGACCAGTACTGTACTGTATATGCAGCAATAACAATGGAGTGATTGTCCTCATGGCCGGAGCACATCCTCCACATCCCTCCACTGATGATCAGACCCCAACCTTTATCATGCATGAGATCAGTCTCTGACTCTGACTTACATATCAAGAAAGCAACTTTACACGAGAGACTGGGGTGAGTTGTAAAACCATCAGTTTAACCAATTATACATCAGCAGGACAAGAGTGCAATTATACATGAGCACCACCCTCCAATATTATAAAATAACACAGTTACAGGTAAAAAAAAAA